>NW_025533485.1:1305000-1353523 GCF_020615455.1 Coregonus clupeaformis | reverse complement strand
TGGGAATCAGGCTACACTCTAGTCTCCACTGGCTATCTGGGACATCAGGCTTCACTCTAGTCTCCACTGGCTATCTGGGAATCAGGCTACACTCTAGTCTCCACTGGCTATCTGGCCAACAGGCTACACTCTAGTCTCCACTGGCTATCTGGGAATCAGGCTACACTCTAGTCTCCACTGGCTATCTGGGAATCAGGCTACACTCTAGTCTCCACTGGCTATCTGGGAATCAGGCTACACTCTAGTCTCCACTGGCTATCTGGCCAACAGGCTACACTCTAGTCTCCACTGGCTATCTGGGAATCAGGCTACACTCTAGTCTCCACTGGCTATCTGGGAATCAGGCTACACTCTAGTCTCCACTGGCTATCTGGGAATCAGGCTACACTCTAGTCTCCACTGGCTATCTGGCCAACAGGCTACACTCTAGTCTCCACTGGCTATCTGGCCAACAGGCTACACTCTAGTCTCCACTGGCTATCTGGGAATCAGGCTACACTCTAGTCTCCACTGGCTATCTGGGAATCAGGCTACACTCTAGTCTCCACTGGCTATCTGGCCAACAGGCTTCACTCTAGTCTCCACTGGCTATCTGGGAATCAGGCTACACTCTAGTCTCCACTGGCTATCTGGGAATCAGGCTACACTCTAGTCTCCACTGGCTATCTGGGCAACAGGCTACACTCTAGTCTCCACTGGCTATCTGGGAATCAGGCTACACTCTAGTCTCCACTGGCTATCTGGCCAACAGGCTACACTCTAGTCTCCACTGGCTATCTGGGAATCAGGCTTCACTCTAGTCTCCACTGGCTATCTGGGAATCAGGCTTCACTCTAGTCTCCACTGGCTATCTGGGAATCAGGCTTCACTCTAGTCTCCACTGGCTATCTGGCCAACAGGCTACACTCTAGTCTCCACTGGCTATCTGGGAATCAGGCTACACTCTAGTCTCCACTGGCTATCTGGGAATCAGGCTACACTCTAGTCTCCACTGGCTATCTGGGAATCAGGCTACACTCTAGTCTCCATTGTCTATCTGGGCAACAGGCTTCACTCTAGTCTCCACTGTCTATCTGGGAATCAGGCTACACTCTAGTCTCCACTGGCTATCTGGGAATCAGGCTACACTCTAGTCTCCACTGGCTATCTGGCCAACAGGCTACACTCTAGTCTCCACTGGCTATCTGGGAATCAGGCTTCACTCTAGTCTCCACTGGCTATCTGGGAATCAGGCTTCACTCTAGTCTCCACTGGCTATCTGGGAATCAGGCTACACTCTAGTCTCCACTGGCTATCTGGGAATCAGGCTACACTCTATTCTCCACTGGCTATCTGGCCAACAGGCTACACTCTAGTCTCCAATGGCTATCTGGGAATCAGGCTACACTCTAGTCTCCACTGGCTATCTGGGAATCAGGCTACACTCTAGTCTCCACTGGCTATCTGGGAACAGGCTACACTCTAGTCTCCACTGGCTATCTGGGAATCAGGCTACACTCTAGTCTCCACTGGCTATCTGGGCAACAGGCTACACTCTAGTCTCCACTGGCTATCTGGGCCAACAGGCTACACTCTAGTCTCCACTGGCTATCTGGGCCAACAGGCTACACTCTAGTCTCCACTGGCTATCTGGGAATCAGGCTTCACTCTAGTCTCCACTGGCTATCTGGGAATCAGGCTACACTCTAGTCTCCACTGTCTATCTGGCCAACAGGCTACACTCTAGTCTCCACTGGCTATCTGGGAATCAGGCTACACTCTAGTCTCCACTGGCTATCTGGCCATCAGGCTTCACTCTAGTCTCCACTGGCTATCTGGGAATCAGGCTACACTCTAGTCTCCACTGGCTATCTGGCCAATCAGGCTACACTCTAGTCTCCACTGGCTATCTGGCCAACAGGCTACACTCTAGTCTCCACTGGCTATCTGGGAATCAGGCTACACTCTAGTCTCCACTGGCTATCTGGGCAACAGGCTACACTCTAGTCTCCACTGGCTATCTGGGCATCAGGCTTCACTCTAGTCTCCACTGGCTATCTGGGAATCAGGCTACACTCTAGTCTCCACTGGCTATCTGGGCAACAGGCTACACTCTAGTCTCCACTGGCTATCTGGGAATCAGGCTACACTCTAGTCTCCACTGGCTATCTGGGAATCAGGCTACACTCTAGTCTCCACTGGCTATCTGGCCAACAGGCTACACTCTAGTCTCCACTGGCTATCTGGGAATCAGGCTACACTCTAGTCTCCACTGGCTATCTGGGAATCAGGCTTCACTCTAGTCTCCACTGGCTATCTGGGAATCAGGCTTCACTCTAGTCTCCACTGGCTATCTGGCCAACAGGCTACACTCTAGTCTCCACTGGCTATCTGGGAATCAGGCTACACTCTAGTCTCCACTGGCTATCTGGGCATCAGGCTTCACTCTAGTCTCCACTGGCTATCTGGGAATCAGGCTACACTCTAGTCTCCACTGGCTATCTGGGAATCAGGCTTCACTCTAGTCTCCACTGGCTATCTGGCCAACAGGCTACACTCTAGTCTCCACTGGCTATCTGGGAATCAGGCTACACTCTAGTCTCCACTGGCTATCTGGGAATCAGGCTACACTCTAGTCTCCACTGGCTATCTGGGAATCAGGCTTCACTCTAGTCTCCACTGGCTATCTGGCAATCAGGCTACACTCTAGTCTCCACTGGCTATCTGGGAATCAGGCTTCACTCTAGTCTCCACTGGCTATCTGGGAATCAGGCTTCACTCTAGTCTCCACTGGCTATCTGGGTAACAGGCTACACTCTAGTCTCCACTGGCTATCTGGGAATCAGGCTACACTCTAGTCTCCACTGGCTATCTGGGCCAACAGGCTACACTCTAGTCTCCACTGGCTATCTGGGAATCAGGCTTCACTCTAGTCTCCACTGGCTATCTGGGAATCAGGCTACACTCTAGTCTCCACTGGCTATCTGGGAATCAGGCTTCACTCTAGTCTCCACTGGCTATCTGGCAACAGGCTACACTCTAGTCTCCACTGGCTATCTGGGAATCAGGCTACACTCTAGTCTCCACTGGCTATCTGGGAATCAGGCTTCACTCTAGTCTCCACTGGCTATCTGGGAATCAGGCTACACTCTAGTCTCCACTGGCTATCTGGGAATCAGGCTACACTCTAGTCTCCACTGGCTATCTGGCCAACAGGCTACACTCTAGTCTCCACTGGCTATCTGGGAATCAGGCTACACTCTAGTCTCCACTGGCTATCTGGGAATCAGGCTACACTCTAGTCTCCACTGGCTATCTGGGAATCAGGCTTCACTCTAGTCTCCACTGGCTATCTGGGCCAACAGGCTACACTCTAGTCTCCACTGGCTATCTGGGAATCAGGCTACACTCTAGTCTCCACTGGCTATCTGGTAAACAGGCTACACTCTAGTCTCCACTGGCTATCTGGCCAACAGGCTACACTCTAGTCTCCACTGGCTATCTGGGAATCAGGCTACACTCTAGTCTCCATTGGCTATCTGGCCAACAGGCTACACTCTAGTCTCCACTGGCTATCTGGGAATCAGGCTACACTCTAGTCTCCACTGGCTATCTGGGAAACAGGCTACACTCTAGTCTCCACTGGCTATCTGGCAATCAGGCTACACTCTAGTCTCCACTGGCTATCTGGGAATCAGGCTACACTCTAGTCTCCACTGGCTATCTGGGAATCAGGCTACACTCTAGTCTCCACTGGCTATCTGGGCAATCAGGCTACACTCTAGTCTCCACTGGCTATCTGGGAATCAGGCTACACTCTAGTCTCCACTGGCTATCTGGGAATCAGGCTACACTCTAGTCTCCACTGGCTATCTGGGAATCAGGCTACACTCTAGTCTCCACTGGCTATCTGGGAATCAGGCTTCACTCTAGTCTCCACTGGCTATCTGGGAAACAGGCTACACTCTAGTCTCCACTGGCTATCTGGGAATCAGGCTACACTCTAGTCTCCACTGGCTATCTGGGCAACAGGCTACACTCTAGTCTCCACTGGCTATCTGGGAATCAGGCTTCACTCTAGTCTCCACTGGCTATCTGGGAATCAGGCTACACTCTAGTCTCCACTGGCTATCTGGGAATCAGGCTACACTCTAGTCTCCACTGGCTATCTGGCCAACAGGCTTCACTCTAGTCTCCACTGGCTATCTGGGAATCAGGCTACACTCTAGTCTCCACTGGCTATCTGGGAAACAGGCTACACTCTAGTCTCCACTGGCTATCTGGGAATCAGGCTACACTCTAGTCTCCACTGGCTATCTGGGAATCAGGCTACACTCTAGTCTCCACTGGCTATCTGGCCAACAGGCTACACTCTAGTCTCCACTGGCTATCTGGGCCAACAGGCTTCACTCTAGTCTCCACTGGCTATCTGGGAATCAGGCTACACTCTAGTCTCCACTGGCTATCTGGAACAGGCTACACTCTAGTCTCCACTGGCTATCTGGGAATCAGGCTACACTCTAGTCTCCACTGGCTATCTGGGAATCAGGCTACACTCTAGTCTCCACTGGCTATCTGGGAATCAGGCTTCACTCTAGTCTCCACTGGCTATCTGGGCCAACAGGCTACACTCTAGTCTCCACTGGCTATCTGGGCACAGGCTACACTCTAGTCTCCACTGGCTATCTGGGAATCAGGCTACACTCTAGTCTCCACTGGCTATCTGGGAATCAGGCTACACTCTAGTCTCCACTGGCTATCTGGGAATCAGGCTTCACTCTAGTCTCCACTGGCTATCTGGGAATCAGGCTACACTCTAGTCTCCACTGGCTATCTGGCAATCAGGCTACACTCTAGTCTCCACTGGCTATCTGGCCAACAGGCTACACTCTAGTCTCCACTGGCTATCTGGGCATCAGGCTACACTCTAGTCTCCACTGGCTATCTGGGAATCAGGCTTCACTCTAGTCTCCACTGGCTATCTGGGAATCAGGCTTCACTCTAGTCTCCACTGGCTATCTGGGCCAACAGGCTACACTCTAGTCTCCACTGGCTATCTGGGAATCAGGCTACACTCTAGTCTCCACTGGCTATCTGGCCAACAGGCTTCACTCTAGTCTCCACTGGCTATCTGGGAATCAGGCTACACTCTAGTCTCCACTGGCTATCTGGGAATCAGGCTACACTCTAGTCTCCACTGGCTATCTGGGAATCAGGCTACACTCTAGTCTCCACTGGCTATCTGGGAATCAGGCTACACTCTAGTCTCCACTGGCTATCTGGCCAACAGGCTACACTCTAGTCTCCACTGGCTATCTGGCCAACAGGCTTCACTCTAGTCTCCACTGGCTATCTGGGAATCAGGCTACACTCTAGTCTCCACTGGCTATCTGGGCCAACAGGCTACACTCTAGTCTCCACTGGCTATCTGGGAATCAGGCTTCACTCTAGTCTCCACTGGCTATCTGGGAATCAGGCTTCACTCTAGTCTCCACTGGCTATCTGGGAATCAGGCTTCACTCTAGTCTCCACTGGCTATCTGGAAACAGGCTACACTCTAGTCTCCACTGGCTATCTGGGAATCAGGCTACACTCTAGTCTCCACTGGCTATCTGGGAATCAGGCTACACTCTAGTCTCCACTGGCTATCTGGGAATCAGGCTACACTCTAGTCTCCACTGGCTATCTGGGAATCAGGCTTCACTCTAGTCTCCACTGGCTATCTGGGTAACAGGCTACACTCTAGTCTCCACTGGCTATGTGGGAATCAGGCTACACTCTAGTCTCCACTGGCTATCTGGCCAACAGGCTACACTCTAGTCTCCACTGGCTATCTGGGAATCAGGCTACACTCTAGTCTCCACTGGCTATCTGGGAATCAAGCTACACTCTAGTCTCCACTGGCTATCTGGGAATCAGGCTTCACTCTAGTCTCCACTGGCTATCTGGCCAACAGGCTACACTCTAGTCTCCACTGGCTATCTGGGAATCAGGCTACACTCTAGTCTCCATTGGCTATCTGGCCAACAGGCTTCACTCTAGTCTCCACTGGCTATCTGGGAATCAGGCTACACTCTAGTCTCCACTGGCTATCTGGGAAACAGGCTTCACTCTAGTCTCCACTGGCTATCTGGGAATCAGGCTTCACTCTAGTCTCCACTGGCTATCTGGGAATCAGGCTACACTCTAGTCTCCACTGGCTATCTGGCCAACAGGCTACACTCTAGTCTCCACTGGCTATCTGGCCAACAGGCTACACTCTAGTCTCCACTGGCTATCTGGCCAACAGGCTACACTCTAGTCTCCACTGGCTATCTGGGAATCAGGCTTCAGTCTAGTCTCCACTGGCTATCTGGGAATCAGGCTTCACTCTAGTCTCCACTGGCTATCTGGGAATCAGGCTACACTCTAGTCTCCACTGGCTATCTGGGAATCAGGCTACACTCTAGTCTCCACTGGCTATCTGGCCAACAGGCTTCACTCTAGTCTCCACTGGCTATCTGGGAATCAGGCTACACTCTAGTCTCCACTGGCTATCTGGCCAACAGGCTACACTCTAGTCTCCACTGGCTATCTGGCCAACAGGCTACACTCTAGTCTCCACTGGCTATCTGGCCAACAGGCTACACTCTAGTCTCCACTGGCTATCTGGGAATCAGGCTTCACTCTAGTCTCCACTGGCTATCTGGCCAACAGGCTACACTCTAGTCTCCACTGGCTATCTGGGAATCAGGCTACACTCTAGTCTCCACTGGCTATCTGGGAATCAGGCTTCACTCTAGTCTCCACTGGCTATCTGGGCCAACAGGCTACACTCTAGTCTCCACTGGCTATCTGGGAATCAGGCTTCACTCTAGTCTCCACTGGCTATCTGGGAACAGGCTACACTCTAGTCTCCACTGGCTATCTGGCCAACAGGCTACACTCTAGTCTCCACTGGCTATCTGGGAATCAGGCTTCACTCTAGTCTCCACTGGCTATCTGGGAATCAGGCTTCACTCTAGTCTCCACTGGCTATCTGGGCCATCAGGCTTCACTCTAGTCTCCACTGGCTATCTGGGAATCAGGCTACACTCTAGTCTCCACTGGCTATCTGGGCAACAGGCTACACTCTAGTCTCCACTGGCTATCTGGGAATCAGGCTTCACTCTAGTCTCCACTGGCTATCTGGGAATCAGGCTTCACTCTAGTCTCCACTGGCTATCTGGGAATCAGGCTACACTCTAGTCTCCACTGGCTATCTGGGCCAATCAGGCTACACTCTAGTCTCCACTGGCTATCTGGGAATCAGGCTACACTCTAGTCTCCACTGGCTATCTGGGAATCAGGCTACACTATAGTCTCCACTGGCTATCTGGGAATCAGGCTTCACTCTAGTCTACACTGGCTATCTGGGTAACAGGCTACACTCTAGTCTCCACTGGCTATGTGGGAATCAGGCTACACTCTAGTCTCCACTGGCTATCTGGCCAACAGGCTACACTCTAGTCTCCACTGGCTATCTGGGAATCAGGCTTCACTCTAGTCTCCACTGGCTATCTGGGAATCAGGCTTCACTCTAGTCTCCACTGGCTATCTGGGAATCAGGCTTCACTCTAGTCTCCACTGGCTATCTGGCCAACAGGCTACACTCTAGTCTCCACTGGCTATCTGGGAATCAGGCTACACTCTAGTCTCCATTGGCTATCTGGCCAACAGGCTTCACTCTAGTCTCCACTGGCTATCTGGGAATCAGGCTACACTCTAGTCTCCACTGGCTATCTGGTAAACAGGCTTCACTCTAGTCTCCACTGGCTATCTGGGAATCAGGCTACACTCTAGTCTCCACTGGCTATCTGGGAATCAGGCTACACTCTAGTCTCCACTGGCTATCTGGCCAACAGGCTACACTCTAGTCTCCACTGGCTATCTGACCAACAGGCTACACTCTAGTCTCCACTGGCTATCTGGCCAACAGGCTACACTCTAGTCTCCACTGGCTATCTGGGAATCAGGCTTCAGTCTAGTCTCCACTGGCTATCTGGGAATCAGGCTTCACTCTAGTCTCCACTGGCTATCTGGGAATCAGGCTACACTCTAGTCTCCACTGGCTATCTGGGAATCAGGCTACACTCTAGTCTCCACTGGCTATCTGGCCAACAGGCTTCACTCTAGTCTCCACTGGCTATCTGGGAATCAGGCTACACTCTAGTCTCCACTGGCTATCTGGCCAACAGGCTACACTCTAGTCTCCACTGGCTATCTGGGAAACAGGCTACACTCTAGTCTCCACTGGCTATCTGGCCAACAGGCTACACTCTAGTCTCCACTGGCTATCTGGGAATCAGGCTTCACTCTAGTCTCCACTGGCTATCTGGCCAACAGGCTACACTCTAGTCTCCACTGGCTATCTGGGAATCAGGCTACACTCTAGTCTCCACTGGCTATCTGGGAATCAGGCTACACTCTAGTCTCCACTGGCTATCTGGGAATCAGGCTACACTCTAGTCTCCACTGGCTATCTGGCCAACAGGCTACACTCTAGTCTCCACTGTCTATCTGGGAAACAGGCTACACTCTAGTCTCCACTGGCTATCTGGGAATCAGGCTTCACTCTAGTCTCCACTGGCTATCTGGCCAACAGGCTACACTCTAGTCTCCACTGGCTATCTGGGAATCAGGCTTCACTCTAGTCTCCACTGGCTATCTGGGAATCAGGCTTCACTCTAGTCTCCACTGGCTATCTGGGAATCAGGCTACACTCTAGTCTCCACTGGCTATCTGGGAATCAGGCTACACTCTAGTCTCCACTGGCTATCTGGCCAACAGGCTACACTCTAGTCTCCAATGGCTATCTGGGAATCAGGCAACACTCTAGTCTCCACTGGCTATCTTGGAATCAGGCTACACTCTAGTCTCCACTGGCTATCTGGGAAACAGGCTTCACTCTAGTCTCCACTGGCTATCTGGGAATCAGGCTACACTCTAGTCTCCACTGGCTATCTGGCCAACAGGCTACACTCTAGTCTCCACTGGCTATCTGGCCAACAGGCTACACTCTAGTCTCCACTGGCTATCTGGCCAACAGGCTACACTCAAGTCTCCACTGGCTATCTGGGAATCAGGCTTCACTCTAGTCTCCATTGGCTATCTGGGAATCAGGCTACATTCTAGTCTCCACTGTCTATCTGGCCAACAGGCTACACTCTAGTCTCCAATGGCTATCTGGGAATCAGGCTACACTCTAGTCTCCACTGGCTATCTGGCCAACAGGCTTCACTCTAGTCTCCACTGGCTATCTGGGAATCAGGCTACACTCTAGTCTCCACTGGCTATCTGGCCAACAGGCTACACTCTAGTCTCCACTGGTTATCTGGCCAACAGGCTACACTCTAGTCTCCACTGGCTATCTGGGAATCAGGCTTCACTCTAGTCTCCACTGGCTATCTGGGAATCAGGCTACACTCTAGTCTCCACTGGCTATCTGGCCAACAGGCTACACTCTAGTCTCCACTGGCTATCTGGGCCAACAGGCTACACTCTAGTCTCCACTGGCTATCTGGGAATCAGGCTACACTCTAGTCTCCACTGGCTATCTGGCCAACAGGCTACACTCTAGTCTCCACTGGCTATCTGGGAATCAGGCTTCACTCTAGTCTCCACTGGCTATCTGGGAATCAGGCTTCACTCTAGTCTCCACTGGCTATCTGGGAATCAGGCTTCACTCTAGTCTCCACTGGCTATCTGGCCAACAGGCTACACTCTAGTCTCCACTGGCTATCTGGGAATCAGGCTACACTCTAGTCTCCACTGGCTATCTGGCCAACAGGCTACACTCTAGTCTCCACTGGCTATCTGGGAATCAGGCTACACTCTAGTCTCCACTGGCTATCTGGGAATCAGGCTTCACTCTAGTCTCCACTGGCTATCTGGGAATCAGGCTTCACTCTAGTCTCCACTGGCTATCTGGCCAACAGGCTACACTCTAGTCTCCACTGGCTATCTGGGAATCAGGCTACACTCTAGTCTCCACTGGCTATCTGGGAATCAGGCTACACTCTAGTCTCCACTGGCTATCTGGGAATCAGGCTACACTCTAGTCTCCATTGTCTATCTGGCCAACAGGCTTCACTCTAGTCTCCACTGGCTATCTGGGAATCAGGCTACACTCTAGTCTCCACTGGCTATCTGGGAATCAGGCTTCACTCTAGTCTCCACTGGCTATCTGGCCAACAGGCTACACTCTAGTCTCCACTGGCTATCTGGGAATCAGGCTTCAGTCTAGTCTCCACTGGCTATCTGGGAATCAGGCTTCACTCTAGTCTCCACTGGCTATCTGGGAATCAGGCTACACTCTAGTCTCCACTGGCTATCTGGGAATCAGGCTACACTCTATTCTCCACTGGCTATCTGGCCAACAGGCTACACTCTAGTCTCCAATGGCTATCTGGGAATCAGGCTACACTCTAGTCTCCACTGGCTATCTTGGAATCAGGCTACACTCTAGTCTCCACTGGCTATCTGGGAAACAGGCTTCACTCTAGTCTCCACTGGCTATCTGGGAATCAGGCTACACTCTAGTCTCCACTGGCTATCTGGCCAACAGGCTACACTCTAGTCTCCACTGGCTATCTGGCCAACAGGCTACACTCTAGTCTCCACTGGCTATCTGGCCAACAGGCTACACTCTAGTCTCCACTGGCTATCTGGGAATCAGGCTTCACTCTACTCTCCACTGGCTATCTGGGAATCAGGCTACATTCTAGTCTCCACTGTCTATCTGGCCAACAGGCTACACTCTAGTCTCCAATGGCTATCTGGGAATCAGGCTACACTCTAGTCTCCACTGGCTATCTGGCCAACAGGCTTCACTCTAGTCTCCACTGGCTATCTGGGAATCAGGCTACACTCTAGTCTCCACTGGCTATCTGGCCAACAGGCTACACTCTAGTCTCCACTGGCTATCTGGCCAACAGGCTACACTCTAGTCTCCACTGGCTATCTGGGAATCAGGCTTCACTCTAGTCTCCACTGGCTATCTGGGAATCAGGCTACACTCTAGTCTCCACTGGCTATCTGGCCAACAGGCTACACTCTAGTCTCCACTGGCTATCTGGCCAACAGGCTTCACTCTAGTCTCCACTGGCTATCTGGGAATCAGGCTACACTCTAGTCTCCACTGGCTATCTGGCCAACAGGCTACACTCTAGTCTCCACTGGCTATCTGGGAATCAGGCTTCACTCTAGTCTCCACTGGCTATCTGGGAATCAGGCTTCACTCTAGTCTCCACTGGCTATCTGGGCATCAGGCTTCACTCTAGTCTCCACTGGCTATCTGGCAACAGGCTACACTCTAGTCTCCACTGGCTATCTGGGAATCAGGCTACACTCTAGTCTCCACTGGCTATCTGGCCAACAGGCTACACTCTAGTCTCCACTGGCTATCTGGGAATCAGGCTACACTCTAGTCTCCACTGGCTATCTGGGAATCAGGCTACACTCTAGTCTCCACTGGCTATCTGGGCAACAGGCTACCTCTAGTCTCCACTGGCTATCTGGGAATCAGGCTACACTCTAGTCTCCACTGGCTATCTGGGAATCAGGCTACACTCTAGTCTCCACTGGCTATCTGGGAATCAGGCTTCACTCTAGTCTCCACTGGCTATCTGGGCCAACAGGCTTCACTCTAGTCTCCACTGGCTATCTGGGAATCAGGCTACACTCTAGTCTCCACTGGCTATCTGGCCAACAGGCTACACTCTAGTCTCCACTGGCTATCTGGGCAACAGGCTACACTCTAGTCTCCACTGGCTATCTGGGAATCAGGCTACACTCTAGTCTCCACTGGCTATCTGGCAATCAGGCTACACTCTAGTCTCCACTGGCTATCTGGGAATCAGGCTACACTCTAGTCTCCACTGGCTATCTGGGAATCAGGCTTCACTCTAGTCTCCACTGTCTATCTGGCAACAGGCTACACTCTAGTCTCCACTGGCTATCTGGGAATCAGGCTACACTCTAGTCTCCACTGGCTATCTGGGAATCAGGCTACACTCTAGTCTCCACTGGCTATCTGGGAATCAGGCTACACTCTAGTCTCCACTGTCTATCTGGCCAACAGGCTACACTCTAGTCTCCACTGGCTATCTGGGAATCAGGCTACACTCTAGTCTCCACTGGCTATCTGGGAATCAGGCTTCACTCTAGTCTCCACTGGCTATCTGGGCCAACAGGCTACACTCTAGTCTCCACTGGCTATCTGGGAATCAGGCTTCACTCTAGTCTCCACTGGCTATCTGGGAATCAGGCTTCACTCTAGTCTCCACTGGCTATCTGGGAATCAGGCTACACTCTAGTCTCCACTGGCTATCTGGGAATCAGGCTACACTCTATTCTCCACTGGCTATCTGGCCAACAGGCTACACTCTAGTCTCCACTGGCTATCTGGGAATCAGGCTACACTCTAGTCTCCACTGGCTATCTGGCAATCAGGCTTCACTCTAGTCTCCACTGGCTATCTGGGAAACAGGCTTCACTCTAGTCTCCACTGGCTATCTGGGAATCAGGCTACACTCTAGTCTCCACTGGCTATCTGGCCAACAGGCTACACTCTAGTCTCCACTGGCTATCTGGCCAACAGGCTACACTCTAGTCTCCACTGGCTATCTGGCCAACAGGCTACACTCAAGTCTCCACTGGCTATCTGGGAATCAGGCTTCACTCTAGTCTCCACTGGCTATCTGGGAATCAGGCTACACTCTAGTCTCCACTGTCTATCTGGCCAACAGGCTACACTCTAGTCTCCAATGGCTATCTGGGAATCAGGCTACACTCTAGTCTCCACTGGCTATCTGGCCAACAGGCTTCACTCTAGTCTCCACTGGCTATCTGGGAATCAGGCTACACTCTAGTCTCCACTGGCTATCTGGCCAACAGGCTACACTCTAGTCTCCACTGGCTATCTGGGCCAACAGGCTACACTCTAGTCTCCACTGGCTATCTGGGAATCAGGCTTCACTCTAGTCTCCACTGGCTATCTGGGAATCAGGCTACACTCTAGTCTCCACTGGCTATCTGGCCAACAGGCTACACTCTAGTCTCCACTGGCTATCTGGCCAACAGGCTACACTCTAGTCTCCACTGGCTATCTGGGAATCAGGCTACACTCTAGTCTCCACTGGCTATCTGGCCAACAGGCTACCTCTAGTCTCCACTGGCTATCTGGGAATCAGGCTTCACTCTAGTCTCCACTGGCTATCTGGGAATCAGGCTTCACTCTAGTCTCCACTGGCTATCTGGGAATCAGGCTTCACTCTAGTCTCCACTGGCTATCTGGCCAACAGGCTACACTCTAGTCTCCACTGGCTATCTGGGAATCAGGCTACACTCTAGTCTCCACTGGCTATCTGGCCAACAGGCTACACTCTAGTCTCCACTGGCTATCTGGGAATCAGGCTTCACTCTAGTCTCCACTGGCTATCTGGGAATCAGGCTTCACTCTAGTCTCCACTGGCTATCTGGGAATCAGGCTTCACTCTTGTCTCCACTGGCTATCTGGCCAACAGGCTACACTCTAGTCTCCACTGGCTATCTGGGAATCAGGCTACACTCTAGTCTCCACTGGCTATCTGGGAATCAGGCTACACTCTAGTCTCCACTGGCTATCTGGGAATCAGGCTACACTCTAGTCTCCATTGTCTATCTGGCCAACAGGCTTCACTCTAGTCTCCACTGTCTATCTGGGAATCAGGCTACACTCTAGTCTCCACTGGCTATCTGGGAATCAGGCTTCACTCTAGTCTCCACTGGCTATCTGGCCAACAGGCTACACTCTAGTCTCCACTGGCTATCTGGGAATCAGGCTTCAGTCTAGTCTCCACTGGCTATCTGGGAATCAGGCTTCACTCTAGTCTCCACTGGCTATCTGGGAATCAGGCTACACTCTAGTCTCCACTGGCTATCTGGGAATCAGGCTACACTCTATTCTCCACTGGCTATCTGGCCAACAGGCTACACTCTAGTCTCCAATGGCTATCTGGGAATCAGGCAACACTCTAGTCTCCACTGGCTATCTTGGAATCAGGCTACACTCTAGTCTCCACTGGCTATCTGGGAAACAGGCTTCACTCTAGTCTCCACTGGCTATCTGGGAATCAGGCTACACTCTAGTCTCCACTGGCTATCTGGCCAACAGGCTACACTCTAGTCTCCACTGGCTATCTGGCCAACAGGCTACACTCTAGTCTCCACTGGCTATCTGGCCAACAGGCTACACTCAAGTCTCCACTGGCTATCTGGGAATCAGGCTTCACTCTAGTCTCCACTGGCTATCTGGGAATCAGGCTACATTCTAGTCTCCACTGTCTATCTGGCCAACAGGCTACACTCTAGTCTCCAATGGCTATCTGGGAATCAGGCTACACTCTAGTCTCCACTGGCTATCTGGCCAACAGGCTTCACTCTAGTCTCCACTGGCTATCTGGGAATCAGGCTACACTCTAGTCTCCACTGGCTATCTGGCCAACAGGCTACACTCTAGTCTCCACTGGCTATCTGGCCAACAGGCTACACTCTAGTCTCCACTGGCTATCTGGGAATCAGGCTTCACTCTAGTCTCCACTGGCTATCTGGGAATCAGGCTACACTCTAGTCTCCACTGGCTATCTGGCCAACAGGCTACACTCTAGTCTCCACTGGCTATCTGGGACCAACAGGCTTCACTCTAGTCTCCACTGGCTATCTGGGAATCAGGCTACACTCTAGTCTCTACTGGCTATCTGGCCAACAGGCTACACTCTAGTCTCCACTGGCTATCTGGGAATCAGGCTTCACTCTAGTCTCCACTGGCTATCTGGGAATCAGGCTTCACTCTAGTCTCCACTGGCTATCTGGGCATCAGGCTACACTCTAGTCTCCACTGGCTATCTGGCCAACAGGCTACACTCTAGTCTCCACTGGCTATCTGGGAATCAGGCTACACTCTAGTCTCCACTGGCTATCTGGCCAACAGGCTTCACTCTAGTCTCCACTGGCTATCTGGGAATCAGGCTACACTCTAGTCTCCACTGGCTATCTGGGAATCAGGCTTCACTCTAGTCTCCACTGGCTATCTGGCCAACAGGCTACACTCTAGTCTCCACTGGCTATCTGGGAATCAGGCTACACTCTAGTCTCCACTGGCTATCTGGGAATCAGGCTACACTCTAGTCTCCACTGGCTATCTGGGAATCAGGCTTCACTCTAGTCTCCACTGGCTATCTGGGAAACAGGCTTCACTCTAGTCTCCACTGGCTATCTGGGAATCAGGCTACACTCTAGTCTCCACTGGCTATCTGGCCAACAGGCTACACTCTAGTCTCCACTGGTTATCTGGGCAACAGGCTACACTCTAGTCTCCACTGGCTATCTGGGAATCAGGCTTCACTCTAGTCTCCACTGGCTATCTGGGAATCAGGCTACACTCTAGTCTCCACTGGCTATCTGGCCAATCAGGCTGCACTCTAGTCTCCACTGGCTATCTGGGCCAACAGGCTTCACTCTAGTCTCCACTGGCTATCTGGGGAATCAGGCTACACTCTAGTCTCCACTGGCTATCTGGCCAACAGGCTACACTCTAGTCTCCACTGGCTATCTGGGAATCAGGCTTCACTCTAGTCTCCACTGGCTATCTGGGAATCAGGCTACACTCTAGTCTCCACTGGCTATCTGGGCATCAGGCTTCACTCTAGTCTCCACTGGCTATCTGGCCAATCAGGCTACACTCTAGTCTCCACTGGCTATCTGGGAATCAGGCTACACTCTAGTCTCCACTGGCTATCTGGCCAACAGGCTTCACTCTAGTCTCCACTGTCTATCTGGGAATCAGGCTACACTCTAGTCTCCACTGGCTATCTGGGAATCAGGCTTCACTCTAGTCTCCACTGGCTATCTGGCCAACAGGCTACACTCTAGTCTCCACTGGCTATCTGGGAATCAGGCTACACTCTAGTCTCTACTGGCTATCTGGGAATCAGGCTACACTCCAGTCTCCACTGGCTATCTGGGAATCAGGCTTCACTCTAGTCTCCACTGGCTATCTGGGAATCAGGCTACACTCTAGTCTCCACTGTCTATCTGGGAATCAGGCTACACTATAGTCTCCACTGGCTATGTGGGAATCAGGCTTCACTCTAGTCTACACTGGCTATCTGGGTAACAGGCTACACTCTAGTCTCCACTGGCTATGTGGGAATCAGGCTACACTCTAGTCTCCACTGGCTATCTGGCCAACAGGCTACACTCTAGTCTCCACTGGCTATCTGGGAATCAGGCTTCACTCTAGTCTCCACTGGCTATCTGGGAATCAAGCTTCACTCTAGTCTCCACTGGCTATCTGGGAATCAGCTTCACTCTAGTCTCCACTGGCTATCTGGCCAACAGGCTACACTCTAGTCTCCACTGGCTATCTGGGAATCAGGCTACACTATAGTCTCCACTGGCTATCTGGGAATCAGGCTTCACTCTAGTCTACACTGGCTATCTGGGTAACAGGCTACACTCTAGTCTCCACTGGCTATGTGGGAATCAGGCTACACTCTAGTCTCCACTGGCTATCTGGCCAACAGGCTACACTCTAGTCTCCACTGGCTATCTGGGAATCAGGCTTCACTCTAGTCTCCACTGGCTATCTGGGAATCAAGCTTCACTCTAGTCTCCACTGGCTATCTGGGAATCAGCTTCACTCTAGTCTCCACTGGCTATCTGGCCAACAGGCTACACTCTAGTCTCCACTGGCTATCTGGGAATCAGGCTACACTCTAGTCTCCACTGGCTATCTGGTAAACAGGCTACACTCTAGTCTCCACTGGCAATCTGGCCAACAGGCTACACTCTAGTCTCCAATGGCTATCTGGGAATCAGGCTACACTCTAGTCTCCATTGGCTATCTGGCCAACAGGCTTCACTCTAGTCTCCACTGGCTATCTGGGAATCAGGCTACACTCTAGTCTCCACTGGCTATCTGGTAAACAGGCTTCACTCTAGTCTCCACTGGCTATCTGGGAATCAGGCTACACTCTAGTCTCCACTGGCTATCTGGGAATCAGGCTACACTCTAGTCTCCACTGGCTATCTGGCCAACAGGCTACACTCTAGTCTCTACTGGCTATCTGACCAACAGGCTACACTCTAGTCTCCACTGGCTATCTGGCCAACAGGCTACACTCTAGTCTCCACTGGCTATCTGGGAATCAGGCTTCAGTCTAGTCTCCACTGGCTATCTGGGAATCAGGCTTCACTCTAGTCTCCACTGGCTATCTGGGAATCAGGCTACACTCTAGTCTCCACTGGCTATCTGGGAATCAGGCTACACTCTAGTCTCCACTGGCTATCTGGCCAACAGGCTACACTCTAGTCTCCAATGGCTATCTGGGAATCAGGCTACACTCTAGTCTCCACTGGCTATCTTGGAATCAGGCTACACTCTAGTCTCCACTGGCTATCTGGGAAACAGGCTTCACTCTAGTCTCCACTGGCTATCTGGGAATCAGGCTACACTCTAGTCTCCACTGGCTATCTGGCCAACAGGCTACACTCTAGTCTCCACTGGCTATCTGGCCAACAGGCTTCACTCTAGTCTCCACTGGCTATCTGGGAATCAGGCTACACTCTAGTCTCCACTGGCTATCTGGCCAACAGGCTACACTCTAGTCTCCACTGGCTATCTGGCCAACAGGCTACACTCTAGTCTCCACTGGCTATCTGGCCAACAGGCTACACTCAAGTCTCCACTGGCTATCTGGGAATCAGGCTTCACTCTAGTCTCCACTGGCTATCTGGGAATCAGGCTACACTCTAGTCTCCACTGGCTATCTGGCCAACAGGCTACACTCTAGTCTCCACTGGCTATCTGGGAATCAGGCTACACTCTAGTCTCCACTGGCTATCTGGCCAACAGGCTTCACTCTAGTCTCCACTGGCTATCTGGGAATCAGGCTACACTCTAGTCTCGACTGGCTATCTGGCCAACAGGCTACACTCTAGTATCCACTGGCTATCTGGCCAACAGGCTACACTCTAGTCTCCACTGGCTATCTGGGAATCAGGCTTCACTCTAGTCTCCACTGGCTATCTGGGAATCAGGCTACACTCTAGTCTCCACTGGCTATCTGGCCAACAGGCTACACTCTAGTCTCACTGGCTATCTGGCCAACAGGCTTCACTCTAGTCTCCACTGGCTATCTGGGAATCAGGCTACACTCTAGTCTCCACTGGCTACTGGGATCAGGCTACACTCTAGTCTCCACTGGCTATCTGGCCAACAGGCTACACTCTAGTCTCCACTGGCTATCTGGCCAACAGGCTACACTCTAGTCTCCACTGGCTATCTGGCCAACAGGCTTCACTCTAGTCTCCACTGGCTATCTGGGAATCAGGCTTCACTCTAGTCTCCACTGGCTATCTGGGAATCAGGCTACACTCTAGTCTCCACTGGCTATCTGGCCAACAGGCTACACTCTAGTCTCCACTGGCTATGTGGGAATCAGGCTACACTCTAGTCTCCACTGGCTGTCTGGCCAACAGGCTACACTCTAGTCTCCACTGGCTATCTGGGAATCAGCCTTCACTCTAGTCTCCCCTGGCTATTTGGGAATCAGGCTTCACTCTAGTCTCCACTGGCTATCTGGGAATCAGGCTACACTCTAGTCTCCACTGGCTATCTGGCCAACAGGCTACACTCTAGTCTCCACTGGCTATCTGGGAATCAGGCTACACTCTAGTCTCCACTGGCTATCTGGGAATCAGGCTACACTCTAGTCTCCACTGGCTATCTGGGAATCAGGCTACACTCTAGTCTCCACTGGCTATCTGGCCAACAGGCTTCACTCTAGTCTCCACTGGCTATCTGGGAATCAGGCTACACTCTAGTCTCCACTGGCTATCTGGGAATCAGGCTTCACTCTAGTCTCCACTGGCTATCTGGGCAACAGGCTACACTCTAGTCTCCACTGGCTATCTGGGAATCAGGCTTCAGTCTAGTCTCCACTGGCTATCTGGGAATCAGGCTTCACTCTAGTCTCCACTGGCTATCTGGGAATCAGGCTACACTCTAGTCTCCACTGGCTATCTGGGAATCAGGCTACACTCTAGTCTCCACTGGCTATCTGGCCAACAGGCTACACTCTAGTCTCCACTGGCTATCTGGGAATCAGGCTACACTCTAGTCTCCACTGGCTATCTTGGAATCAGGCTACACTCTAGTCTCCACTGGCTATCTGGGAAACAGGCTTCACTCTAGTCTCCACTGGCTATCTGGGAATCAGGCTACACTCTAGTCTCCACTGGCTATCTGGCCAACAGGCTACACTCTAGTCTCCACTGGCTATCTGGCCATCAGGCTACACTCTAGTCTCCACTGGCTATCTGGCCAACAGGCTACACTCAAGTCTCCACTGGCTATCTGGGAATCAGGCTTCACTCTAGTCTCCACTGGCTATCTGGGAATCAGGCTACATTCTAGTCTCCACTGGCTATCTGGCCAACAGGCTACACTCTAGTCTCCACTGGCTATCTGGGAATCAGGCTACACTCTAGTCTCCACTGGCTATCTGGCCAACAGGCTTCACTCTAGTCTCCACTGGCTATCTGGGAATCAGGCTACACTCTAGTCTCCACTGGCTATCTGGCCAACAGGCTACACTTCTAGTCTCCACTGGCTATCTGGCCAACAGGCTACACTCTAGTCTCCACTGGCTATCTGGGAATCAGGCTTCACTCTAGTCTCCACTGGCTATCTGGGAATCAGGCTACACTCTAGTCTCCACTGGCTATCTGGCCAACAGGCTACACTCTAGTCTCCACTGGCTATCTGGCCAACAGGCTTCACTCTAGTCTCCACTGGCTATCTGGGAATCAGGCTACACTCTAGTCTCCACTGGCTATCTGGCCAACAGGCTACACTCTAGTCTCCACTGGCTATTTGGGAATCAGGCTTCACTCTAGTCTCCACTGGCTATCTGGGAATCAGGCTTCACTCTAGTCTCCACTGGCTATCTGGGAATCAGGCTTCACTCTAGTCTCCACTGGCTATCTGGCCAACAGGCTACACTCTAGTCTCCACTGGCTATCTGGGAATCAGGCTACACTCTAGTCTCCACTGGCTATCTGGCCAACAGGCTTCACTCTAGTCTCCACTGTCTATCTGGGAATCAGGCTACACTCTAGTCTCCACTGGCTATCTGGGAATCAGGCTTCACTCTAGTCTCCACTGGCTATCTGGCCAACAGGCTACACTCTAGTCTCCACTGGCTATCTGGGAATCAGGCTACACTCTAGTCTCTACTGGCTATCTGGGAATCAGGCTACACTCCAGTCTCCACTGGCTATCTGGGAATCAGGCTACACTCTAGTCTCCACTGGCTATCTGGGAATCAGGCTACACTCTAGTCTCCACTGTCTATCTGGGAATCAGGCTACACTCTAGTCTCCACTGGCTATCTGGGAATCAGGCTACACTCTAGTCTCCACTGGCTATCTGGTAAACAGGCTACACTCTAGTCTCCACTGGCTATGTGGGAATCAGGCTACACTCTAGTCTCCACTGGCTATCTGGCCAACAGGCTACACTCTAGTCTCCACTGGCTATCTGGGAATCAGGCTTCACTCTAGTCTCCACTGGCTATCTGGGAATCAAGCTTCACTCTAGTCTCCACTGGCTATCTGGGAATCAGGCTACACTCTAGTCTCCACTGGCTATCTGGGCAACAGGCTACACTCTAGTCTCCACTGGCTATCTGGGAATCAGGCTACACTCTAGTCTCCACTGGCTATCTGGGAATCAGGCTACACTCTAGTCTCCACTGGCTATCTGGGCCAATCAGGCTACACTCTAGTCTCCACTGGCTATCTGGCAATCAGGCTACACTCTAGTCTCCACTGGCTATCTGGCCAACAGGCTACACTCTAGTCTCCACTGGCTATCTGGGAATCAGGCTTCACTCTAGTCTCCACTGGCTATCTGGGAATCAGGCTACACTCTAGTCTCCACTGGCTATCTGGGAATCAGGCTACACTCTAGTCTCCACTGGCTATCTGGCAACAGGCTACACTCTAGTCTCCACTGGCTATCTGGGAAACAGGCTACACTCTAGTCTCCACTGGCTATCTGGCAACAGGCTACACTCTAGTCTCCACTGGCTATCTGGGAATCAGGCTACACTCTAGTCTCCACTGGCTATCTGGGAATCAGGCTACACTCTAGTCTCCACTGGCTATCTGGCCAACAGGCTTCACTCTAGTCTCCACTGGCTATCTGGGAATCAGGCTACACTCTAGTCTCCACTGGCTATCTGGAATCAGGCTTCACTCTAGTCTCCACTGGCTATCTGGGAGCAGGCTTCACTCTAGTCTCCACGGCTATCTGGAATCAGGCTACACTCTAGTCTCCACTGGCTATCTGGGCAACAGGCTACACTCTAGTCTCCACTGGCTATCTGGCCAACAGGCTACACTCTAGTCTCCACTGGCTATCTGGGAATCAGGCTACACTCTAGTCTCCACTGGCTATCTGGGAATCAGGCTTCACTCTAGTCTCCACTGGCTATCTGGGAATCAGGCTTCACTCTAGTCTCCACTGGCTATCTGGGAATCAGGCTACACTCTAGTCTCCACTGGCTATCTGGGAATCAGGCTACACTCTAGTCTCCACTGGCTATCTGGTAAACAGGCTACACTCTAGTCTCCACTGGCTATCTGGGAATCAGGCTACACTCTAGTCTCCACTGGCTATCTGGGAATCAGGCTACACTCTAGTCTCCACTGGCTATCTGGAACAGGCTACACTCTAGTCTCCACTGGCTATCTGGGAATCGGCTACACTCCTAGTCTCCACTGGCTATCTGGAATCAGGCTCACTCTAGTCTCCACTGGCTATCTGGGAATCAGGCTACACTCTAGTCTCCACTGGCTATCTGGCCAACAGGCTACACTCTAGTCTCCACTGGCTATCTGAGAATCAGGCTACACTCTAGTCTCCACTGCTATCTGGCCAACAGGCTACTCCAGTCTCCACTGGCTATCTGGGAATCAGGCTACACTCTAGTCTCCACTGGCTATCTGGCCAACAGGCTACCTCTAGTCTCCACTGGCTATCGGAACCAACTACACTCTAGTCTCCACTGGCTATCTGGGAATCAGGCTACACTCGTCTCCACTGTCTCCATGGCTACTCTGGCCAACCAGGCTACACTCTAGTCTCCACTGGCTATCTGGGAATCAGGCTACACTCTAGTCTCACTGGCTATCTGGCGGCAAGGCTACACTCTAGTCTCCACTGGCTATCTGGGAATCAGCTACACTCTAGTCTCACTGGCTATCTGGAACGGCTACATCTAGTCTCCACTGGCTATCTGGGATCAGGCTACCACTTCTAGTCTCACTGGCTTCGGGAATCAGGCTACACTCTAGTCTCTCACTGGCTATCTGGCCAACAGGCTTCCTCTAGTCTCCACTGGCTATCTGGGAATCAGGCTACACTCAGTCTCCTGGCTCTCTGAAATCAGGGCCTCCTCTAGTCTCCACTGCTCGCATCGGGATCAGGCTTCACTCTAGTCTCCACTGGCTATCTGGGAATCAGGCTACACTCTAGTCTCCACTGGCTATCTGGCAACAGGCTACACTCTAGTCTCCACTGGCTATCTGGGAATCAGGCTACACTCTAGTCTCCACTGGCTATCTGCGAATCAGGCTTCACTCTAGTCTCCACTGGCTATCTGGGAATCAGGCTTCACTCTAGTCTCCACTGGCTATCTGGGAATCAGGCTACACTCTAGTCTCCACTGGCTATCTGGCAATCAGGCTACACTCTAGTCTCCACTGGCTATCTGGGAATCAGGCTACACTCTAGTCTCCACTGGCTATCTTGCCAACAGGCTCACTCTAGTCTCCACTGGCTATCTGGAAATCAGGCTTCACTCTAGTCTCCACTGGCTATCTGGGAATCAGGCTACACTCTAGTCTCCACTGGCTATCTGGGCCAACAGGCTACACTCTAGTCTCCACTGGCTATCTGGGAACAGGCTCACTCTAGTCTCCACTGGCTATCTGGCCAACAGGCTACACTCTAGTCTCCACTGGCTATCTGGGAATCAGGCTTCACTCTAGTCTCCACTGGCTATCTGGGAATCAGGCTACATTCTAGTCTCCACTGGCTATCTGGCCAACAGGCTACCTCTAGTCTCCACTGGCTATCTGGGAATCAGGCTACACTCTAGTCTCCACTGGCTATCTGGCCAACAGGCTACCTCTAGTCTCCACTGGCTATCTGGGAATCGGCCACTGTCTCCACTCTGCAATCAGGCTACACTCTAGTCTCCACTGGCTATCTGGGAATCAGGCTACACTCTAGTCTCCACTGGCTATCTGGGATCAGGCTTCACTCTAGTCTCCACTGGCTATCTGGGAATCAGGCTTCACTCTAGTCTCCACTGGCTATCTGGGAATCAGGCTACACTCTAGTCTCCACTGGCTATCTGGCCAACAGGCTTCACCTCTAGTCTCCACTGGCTATCTGGGAATCAGGCTACACTCTAGTCTCCACTGGCTATCTGGGCAATCAGGCTACACTCTAGTCTCCACTGGCTATCTGGGAATCAGGCTACACTCTAGTCTCCACTGGCTATCTGGGAATCAGGCTACACTCTAGTCTCCACTGGCTATCTGGCAATCAGGCTTTACTCTAGTCTCCACTGGCTATCTGGGAATCAGGCTACACTCTAGTCTCCACTGGCTATCTGGGAATCAGGCTACACTCTAGTCTCCACTGGCTATCTGGCCCACTCTAGTCTCCACTGGCTATCTGGGAATCAGGCTACACTCTAGTCTCCACTGGCTATCTGGGAACCAGGCTTCACTCTAGTCTCCACTGGCTATCTGGGAATCAGGCTACACTCTAGTCTCCACTGGCTATCTGGCAACAGGCTACACTCTATTCTCCACTGGCTATCTGAGCAACAGGCTACACTCTAGTCTCCACTGGCTATCTGGAATCAGGCTACACTCTAGTCTCCACTGGCTATCTGGGAATCAGGCTACACTCTAGTCTCCACTGGCTATCTGGCCAACAGGCTACACTCTAGTCTCCAATGGCTATCTGGGAATCAGGCTACACTCTAGTCTCCACTGGCTATCTTGGAATCAGGCTACACTCTAGTCTCCACTGGCTATCTGGCCAACAGGCTACACTCTAGTCTCCACTGGCTATCTGGGAATCAGGCTTCACTCTAGTCTCCACTGGCTATCTGGGAATCAAGCTTCACTCTAGTCTCCACTGGCTATCTGGGAATCAGGCTACACTCTAGTCTCCACTGGCTATCTGGGCAACAGGCTACACTCTAGTCTCCACTGGCTATCTGGGAATCAGGCTACACTCTAGTCTCCACTGGCTATCTGGCAATCAGGCTACACTCTAGTCTCCACTGGCTATCTGGGAATCAGGCTACACTCTAGTCTCCACTGGCTATCTGGGAATCAGGCTACACTCTAGTCTCCACTGGCTATCTGGCAAACAGGCTACACTCTAGTCTCCACTGGCTATATGGGAATCAGGCTACACTCTAGTCTCCACTGGCTATCTGGGAATCAGGCTACACTCTAGTCTCCACTGGCTATCTGGGCAACAGGCTACACTCTAGTCTCCACTGGCTATCTGGGCAACAGGCTACACTCTAGTCTCCACTGGCTATCTGGGAATCAGGCTACACTCTAGTCTCCACTGGCTATCTGGGAATCAGGCTACACTCTAGTCTCCACTGGCTATCTGGGATCAGGCTTCACTCTAGTCTCCACTGGCTATCTGGGAATCAGGCTACACTCTAGTCTCCACTGGCTATCTGGGCATCAGGCTACACTCTAGTCTCCACTGGCTATCTGGGAATCAGGCTACACTCTAGTCTCCACTGGCTATCTGGGCCAATCAGGCTACACTCTAGTCTCCACTGGCTATCTGGCCAACAGGCTTCACTCTAGTCTCCACTGGCTATCTGGGATCGGCTACACTCTAGCTCCCTGGCCAATCAGGCTGCACTCTAGTCTCCACTGGCTATCTGGGAATCAGGCTTCACTCTAGTCTCCACTGGCTATCTGGGAATCAGGCTTCACTCTAGTCTCCACTGGCTATCTGGGAATCAGGCTACACTCTAGTCTCCACTGGCTATCTGGCCAACAGGCTACACTCTAGTCTCCACTGGCTATCTGGCAACCAGGCTACACTCTAGTCTCCACTGGCTATCTGGGAATCAGGCTTCACTCTAGTCTCCACTGGCTATCTGGGAATCAGGCTACACTCTAGTCTCCACTGGCTATCTGGGCGAATCAGGCTACACTCTAGTCTCCACTGGCTATCTGGGAATCAGGCTACACTCTAGTCTCCACTGGCTATCTGGGGAATCAGGCTTCACTCTAGTCTCCACTGGCTATCTGGGAATCAGGCTACACTCTAGTCTCCACTGGCTATCTGGGAAACAGGCTACACTCTAGTCTCCACTGGCTATCTGGGAATCAGGCTACACTCTAGTCTCCACTGGCTATCTGGGAATCAGGCTTCACTCTAGTCTCCACTGGCTATCTGGGAATCAGGCTTCACTCTAGTCTCCACTGGCTATCTGGGAAACAGGCTACACTCTAGTCTCCACTGGCTATCTGGGAATCAGTCACTCTAGTCTCCACTGGCTATCTGGGAATCAGGCTACACTCTAGTCTCCACTGGCTATCTGGCCAACAGGCTACACTCTAGTCTCCACTGGCTATCTGGGAATCAGGCTTCACTCTAGTCTCCACTGGCTATCTGGGAATCAGGCTACACTCTAGTCTCCACTGGCTATCTGGCCAACAGGCTTCACTCTAGTCTCCACTGGCTATCTGGGAATCAGGCTACACTCTAGTCTCCACTGGCTATCTGGGAATCAGGCTACACTCTAGTCTCCACTGGCTATCTGGGAATCAGGCTACACTCTAGTCTCCACTGGCTATCTGGGAATCAGGCTACACTCTAGTCTCCACTGGCTATCTGGGCATCAGGCTACACTCTAGTCTCCACTGGCTATCTGGGAATCAGGCTACACTCTAGTCTCCACTGGCTATCTGGCCAACAGGCTACACTCTAGTCTCCACTGGCTATCTGGGAATCAGGCTTCACTCTAGTCTCCACTGGCTATCTGGGAATCAGGCTTCACTCTAGTCTCCACTGGCTATCTGGGAATCAGGCTACACTCTAGTCTCCACTGGCTATCTGGGAATCAGGCTACACTCTAGTCTCCACTGGCTATCTGGCCAACAGGCTACACTCTAGTCTCCAATGGCTATCTGGGAATCAGGCTACACTCTAGTCTCCACTGGCTATCTTGGAATCAGGCTACACTCTAGTCTCCACTGGCTATCTGGGAAACAGGCTTCACTCTAGTCTCCACTGGCTATCTGGGAATCAGGCTACACTCTAGTCTCCACTGGCTATCTGGCCAACAGGCTACACTCTAGTCTCCACTGGCTATCTGGCCAACAGGCTTCACTCTAGTCTCCACTGGCTATCTGGGAATCAGGCTTCACTCTAGTCTCCACTGGCTATCTGGCCAACAGGCTACACTCTAGTCTCCACTGGCTATCTGGCCAACAGGCTACACTCTAGTCTCCACTGGCTATCTGGCCAACAGGCTACACTCTAGTCTCCACTGGCTATCTGGGAATCAGGCTTCACTCTAGTCTCCACTGGCTATCTGGGAATCAGGCTACACTCTAGTCTCCACTGTCTATCTGGCCAACAGGCTACACTCTAGTCTCCAATGGCTATCTGGGAATCAGGCTACACTCTAGTCTCCACTGGCTATCTGGCCAACAGGCTTCACTCTAGTCTCCACTGGCTATCTGGGAATCAGGCTACACTCTAGTCTCCACTGGCTATCTGGAATCAGGCTACACTCTAGTCTCCACTGGCTATCTGGCCAACAGGCTACCTCTAGTCTCCACTGGCTATCTGGGAATCAGGCTTCACTCTAGTCTCCACTGGCTATCTGGGAATCAGGCTACACTCTAGTCTCCACTGGCTATCTGGCCAACAGGCTACACTCTAGTCTCCACTGGCTATCTGGCCAACAGGCTTCACTCTAGTCTCCACTGGCTATCTGGGAATCAGGCTACACTCTAGTCTCCACTGGCTATCTGGCCAACAGGCTACACTCTAGTCTCCACTGGCTATCTGGGAATCAGGCTTCACTCTAGTCTCCACTGGCTATCTGGGAATCAGGCTACACTCTAGTCTCCACTGGCTATCTGGGAATCAGGCTTCACTCTAGTCTCCACTGGCTATCTGGGAATCAGGCTACACTCTAGTCTCCACTGGCTATCTGGGAATCAGGCTACACTCTAGTCTCCACTGGCTATCTGGCCAACAGGCTACACTCTAGTCTCCACTGGCTATCTGGCCAACAGGCTACACTCTAGTCTCCACTGGCTATCTGGCCAACAGGCTACACTCTAGTCTCCACTGGCTATCTGGGAATCAGGCTACACTCTAGTCTCCACTGGCTATCTGGGAATCAGGCTTCACTCTAGTCTCCACTGGCTATCTGGGAATCAGGCTACACTCTAGTCTCCACTGGCTATCTGGCAATCAGGCTACACTCTAGTCTCCACTGGCTATCTGGCCAACAGGCTACACTCTAGTCTCCACTGGCTATCTGGGAATCAGGCTACACTCTAGTCTCCACTGGCTATCTGGGCATCAGGCTACACTCTAGTCTCCACTGGCTATCTGGGAATCAGGCTACACTCTAGTCTCCACTGGCTATCTGGGCATCAGGCTACACTCTAGTCTCCACTGGCTATCTGAAATCAGGCTACACTCTAGTCTCCACTGGCTATCTGGCAAACAGGCTTCACTCTAGTCTCCACTGGCTATCTGGGAATCAGGCTACACTCTAGTCTCCACTGGCTATCTGGGCAATCAGGCTACACTCTAGTCTCCACTGGCTATCTGGATCAGGCTACACTCTAGTCTCCACTGTCTATCTGGCCAACAGGCTTCACTCTAGTCTCCACTGGCTATCTGGGAATCAGGCTTCACTCTAGTCTCCACTGGCTATCTGGGAATCAGGCTACACTCTAGTCTCCACTGGCTATCTGGCCAACAGGCTACACTCTAGTCTCCACTGGCTATCTGGGAATCAGGCTACACTCTAGTCTCCACTGGCTATCTGGGAATCAGGCTACACTCTAGTCTCCACTGGCTATCTGGGAATCAGGCTACACTCTAGTCTCCACTGGCTATCTGGGAATCAGGCTACACTCTAGTCTCCACTGGCTATCTGGCAATCAGGCTACACTCTAGTCTCCACTGGCTATCTGGGAATCAGGCTACACTCTAGTCTCCACTGGCTATCTGGAATCAGGCTACACTCTAGTCTCCACTGGCTATCTGGCCAACAGGCTACACTCTAGTCTCCACTGGCTATCTGGCCAACAGGCTTCACTCTAGTCTCCACTGGCTATCTGGGAATCAGGCTACACTCTAGTCTCCACTGGCTATCTGGCCAACAGGCTACACTCTAGTCTCCACTGGCTATCTGGCCAACAGGCTACACTCTAGTCTCCACTGGCTATCTGGCCAACAGGCTACACTCAAGTCTCCACTGGCTATCTGGGAATCAGGCTTCACTCTAGTCTCCACTGGCTATCTGGGAATCAGGCTACACTCTAGTCTCCACTGGCTATCTGGCCAACAGGCTACACTCTAGTCTCCAATGGCTATCTGGGAATCAGGCTACACTCTAGTCTCCACTGGCTATCTGGGCCAACAGGCTTCACTCTAGTCTCCACTGGCTATCTGGGAATCAGGCTACACTCTAGTCTCCACTGGCTATCTGGCCAACAGGCTACACTCTAGTCTCCACTGGCTATCTGGCCAACAGGCTACACTCTAGTCTCCACTGGCTATCTGGGAATCAGGCTTCACTCTAGTCTCCACTGGCTATCTGGGAATCAGGCTACACTCTAGTCTCCACTGGCTATCTGGCAACAGGCTACACTCTAGTCTCCACTGGCTATCTGGCCAACAGGCTTCACTCTAGTCTCCACTGGCTATCTGGGAATCAGGCTACACTCTAGTCTCCACTGGCTATCTGGCCAACAGGCTACACTCTAGTCTCCACTGGCTATCTGGGAATCAGGCTACACTCTAGTCTCCACTGGCTATCTGGGAATCAGGCTTCACTCTAGTCTCCACTGGCTATCTGGGAATCAGGCTTCACTCTAGTCTCCACTGGCTATCTGGGAATCAGGCTACACTCTAGTCTCCACTGGCTATCTGGGAATCAGGCTACACTCTAGTCTCCACTGGCTATCTGGCCAACAGGCTACACTCTAGTCTCCACTGGCTATCTGGGAATCAGGCTACACTCTAGTCTCCACTGGCTATCTGGCCAACAGGCTACACTCTAGTCTCCACTGGCTATCTGGGAATCAGGCTTCACTCTAGTCTCCACTGGCTATCTGGGCATCAGGCTACACTCTAGTCTCCACTGGCTATCTGGGAATCAGGCTTCACTCTAGTCTCCACTGGCTATCTGGGAATCAGGCTACACTCTAGTCTCCACTGGCTATCTGGGCAACAGGCTACACTCTAGTCTCCACTGGCTATCTGGGAATCAGGCTACACTCTAGTCTCCACTGGCTATCTGGGAATCAGGCTACACTCTAGTCTCCACTGGCTATCTGGGAATCAGGCTACACTCTAGTCTCCACTGGCTATCTGGCCAACAGGCTACACTCTAGTCTCCACTGGCTATCTGGCCAATCAGGCTACACTCTAGTCTCCACTGGCTATCTGGCCATCAGGCTTCACTCTAGTCTCCACTGGCTATCTGGGAATCAGGCTACACTCTAGTCTCCACTGGCTATCTGGCCAACAGGCTACACTCTAGTCTCCACTGGCTATTTGGGAATCAGGCTTCACTCTAGTCTCCACTGGCTATCTGGGAATCAGGCTACACTCTAGTCTCCACTGGCTATCTGGGAATCAGGCTACACTCTAGTCTCCACTGGCTATCTGGGAATCAGGCTACACTCTAGTCTCCACTGGCTATCTGGCAATCAGGCTACACTCTAGTCTCCACTGGCTATCTGGGAATCAGGCTACACTCTAGTCTCCACTGGCTATCTGGCCAACAGGCTACACTCTAGTCTCCACTGGCTATCTGGCCAATCAGGCTACACTCTAGTCTCCACTGGCTATCTGGGAATCAGGCTACACTCTAGTCTCCACTGGCTATCTGGGAATCAGGCTTCACTCTAGTCTCCACTGGCTATCTGGGAATCAGGCTACACTCTAGTCTCCACTGGCTATCTGGGAATCAGGCTACACTCTAGTCTCCACTGGCTATCTGGCCAACAGGCTACACTCTAGTCTCCACTGGCTATCTGGGAATCAGGCTACACTCTAGTCTCCACTGGCTATCTGGGAATCAGGCTACACTCTAGTCTCCACTGGCTATCTGGGAATCAGGCTACACTCTAGTCTCCACTGGCTATCTGGAAACAGGCTACACTCTAGTCTCCACTGGCTATCTGGCCAACAGGCTACACTCTAGTCTCCACTGGCTATCTGGCCAACAGGCTTCACTCTAGTCTCCACTGGCTATCTGGGAATCAGGCTACACTCTAGTCTCCACTGGCTATCTGGCCAACAGGCTACACTCTAGTCTCCACTGGCTATCTGGGCATCAGGCTACACTCTAGTCTCCACTGGCTATCTGGCCAACAGGCTACACTCTAGTCTCCACTGGCTATCTGGGAATCAGGCTACACTCTAGTCTCCACTGGCTATCTGGGAATCAGGCTACACTCTAGTCTCCACTGGCTATCTGGCCAACAGGCTACACTCTAGTCTCCACTGGCTATCTGGGAATCAGGCTACACTCTAGTCTCCACTGGCTATCTGGCCAACAGGCTTCACTCTAGTCTCCACTGGCTATCTGGGAATCAGGCTACACTCTAGTCTCCACTGGCTATCTGGCCAACAGGCTACACTCTAGTCTCCACTGGCTATCTGGGACAACAGGCTACACTCTAGTCTCCACTGGCTATCTGGGAATCAGGCTTCACTCTAGTCTCCACTGTCTATCTGGGAATCAGGCTACACTCTAGTCTCCACTGGCTATCTGGGAATCAGGCTTCACTCTAGTCTCCACTGGCTATCTGGCCAACAGGCTTCACTCTAGTCTCCACTGGCTATCTGGGAATCAGGCTACACTCTAGTCTCCACTGGCTATCTGGCCAACAGGCTACACTCTAGTCTCCACTGGCTATCTGGGAATCAGGCTTCACTCTAGTCTCCACTGGCTATCTGGGAATCAGGCTTCACTCTAGTCTCCACTGGCTATCTGGGAATCAGGCTTCACTCTAGTCTCCACTGGCTATCTGGCCAACAGGCTACACTCTAGTCTCCACTGGCTATCTGGGAATCAGGCTACACTCTAGTCTCCACTGGCTATCTGGGAATCAGGCTACACTCTAGTCTCCACTGGCTATCTGGGAATCAGGCTACACTCTAGTCTCCACTGGCTATCTGGGAATCAGGCTTCACTCTAGTCTCCACTGGCTATCTGGGAAACAGGCTTCACTCTAGTCTCCACTGGCTATCTGGGAATCAGGCTACACTCTAGTCTCCACTGGCTATCTGGCCAACAGGCTACACTCTAGTCTCCACTGGCTATCTGGGAATCAGGCTACACTCTAGTCTCCACTGGCTATCTGGGAATCAGGCTTCACTCTAGTCTCCACTGGCTATCTGGGAATCAGGCTACACTCTAGTCTCCACTGGCTATCTGGGAATCAGGCTACACTCTAGTCTCCACTGGCTATCTGGCCAACAGGCTACACTCTAGTCTCCACTGGCTATCTGGGAATCAGGCTACACTCTAGTCTCCACTGGCTATCTGGGAATCAGGCTACACTCTAGTCTCCACTGGCTATCTGGGAAACAGGCTTCACTCTAGTCTCCACTGGCTATCTGGGAATCAGGCTTCACTCTAGTCTCCACTGGCTATCTGGGAATCAGGCTACACTCTAGTCTCCACTGGCTATCTGGCCAACAGGCTACACTCTAGTCTCCACTGGCTATCTGGGAATCAGGCTACACTCTAGTCTCCACTGGCTATCTGGGCCAACAGGCTTCACTCTAGTCTCCACTGGCTATCTGGGAATCAGGCTACACTCTAGTCTCCACTGGCTATCTGGCCAACAGGCTACACTCTAGTCTCCACTGGCTATCTGGCAACAGGCTACACTCTAGTCTCCACTGGCTATCTGGGAATCAGGCTTCACTCTAGTCTCCACTGGCTATCTGGGAATCAGGCTACACTCTAGTCTCCACTGGCTATCTGGGCATCAGGCTACACTCTAGTCTCCACTGGCTATCTGGATCAGGCTTCACTCTAGTCTCCACTGGCTATCTGGGAATCAGGCTACACTCTAGTCTCCACTGGCTATCTGGCCAACAGGCTACACTCTAGTCTCCACTGGCTATCTGGGAATCAGGCTTCACTCTAGTCTCCACTGGCTATCTGGGAATCAGGCTTCACTCTAGTCTCCACTGGCTATCTGGGAATCAGGCTACACTCTAGTCTCCACTGGCTATCTGGCCAACAGGCTACACTCTAGTCTCCACTGGCTATCTGGGAATCAGGCTACACTCTAGTCTCCACTGGCTATCTGGGAATCAGGCTACACTCTAGTCTCCACTGGCTATCTGGGAATCAGGCTACACTCTAGTCTCCACTGTCTATCTGGCCAACAGGCTTCACTCTAGTCTCCACTGGCTATCTGGGAATCAGGCTACACTCTAGTCTCCACTGGCTATCTGGGAATCAGGCTACACTCTAGTCTCCACTGGCTATCTGGGAAACAGGCTACACTCTAGTCTCCACTGGCTATCTGGGAATCAGGCTACACTCTAGTCTCCACTGGCTATCTGGGAATCAGGCTACACTCTAGTCTCCACTGGCTATCTGGGAATCAGGCTTCACTCTAGTCTCCACTGGCTATCTGGGAATCAGGCTACACTCTAGTCTCCACTGGCTATCTGGGAATCAGGCTACACTCTAGTCTCCACTGGCTATCTGGGAATCAGGCTACACTCTAGTCTCCACTGGCTATCTGGGAATCAGGCTACACTATAGTCTCCACTGGCTATCTGGGAATCAGGCTTCACTCTAGTCTACACTGGCTATCTGGGTAACAGGCTACACTCTAGTCTCCACTGGCTATGTGGGAATCAGGCTACACTCTAGTCTCCACTGGCTATCTGGCCAACAGGCTACACTCTAGTCTCCACTGGCTATCTGGGAATCAGGCTTCACTCTAGTCTCCACTGGCTATCTGGGAATCAGGCTTCCCTCTAGTCTCCACTGGCTATCTGGGAATCAGCTTCACTCTAGTCTCCACTGGCTATCTGGCCAACAGGCTACACTCTAGTCTCCACTGGCTATCTGGGAATCAGGCTACACTCTAGTCTCCACTGGCTATCTGGGAATCAGGCTACACTCTAGTCTCCACTGGCTATCTGGGAAACAGGCTTCACTCTAGTCTCCACTGGCTATCTGGGAATCAGGCTACACTCTAGTCTCCACTGGCTATCTGGCCAACAGGCTACACTCTAGTCTCCACTGGCTATCTGGGAATCAGGCTACACTCTAGTCTCCACTGGCTATCTGGGAATCAGGCTACACTCTAGTCTCCACTGGCTATCTGGGAAACAGGCTACACTCTAGTCTCCACTGGCTATCTGGGAATCAGGCTTCACTCTAGTCTCCACTGGCTATCTGGGAATCAGGCTACACTCTAGTCTCCACTGGCTATCTGGCCAACAGGCTACACTCTAGTCTCCACTGGCTATCTGGGAATCAGGCTACACTCTAGTCTCCACTGGCTATCTGGCCAACAGGCTTCACTCTAGTCTCCACTGGCTATCTGGGAATCAGGCTACACTCTAGTCTCCACTGGCTATCTGGCCAAATCAGGCTACACTCTAGTCTCCACTGGCTATCTGGCCAACAGGCTACACTCTAGTCTCCACTGGCTATCTGGGAATCAGGCTTCACTCTAGTCTCCACTGGCTATCTGGGAATCAGGCTACACTCTAGTCTCCACTGGCTATCTGGCATCAGGCTACACTCTAGTCTCCACTGGCTATCTGGCCAACAGGCTTCACTCTAGTCTCCACTGGCTATCTGGGAATCAGGCTTCACTCTAGTCTCCACTGGCTATCTGGCCAACAGGCTACACTCTAGTCTCCACTGGCTATCTGGGAATCTGGCTTCACTCTAGTCTCCACTGGCTATCTGGGAATCAGGCTTCACTCTAGTCTCCACTGGCTATCTGGGAATCAGGCTTCACTCTAGTCTCCACTGGCTATCTGGCCAACAGGCTACACTCTAGTCTCCACTGGCTATCTGGGAATCAGGCTACACTCTAGTCTCCACTGGCTATCTGGGAATCAGGCTTCACTCTAGTCTCCACTGGCTATCTGGGAATCAGGCTACACTCTAGTCTCCACTGTCTATCTGGCCAACAGGCTTCACTCTAGTCTCCACTGTCTATCTGGGAATCAGGCTACACTCTAGTCTCCACTGGCTATCAGGGAATCAGGCTTCACTCTAGTCTCCACTGGCTATCTGGAAAACAGGCTACACTCTAGTCTCCACTGGCTATCTGGGAATCAGGCTTCACTCTAGTCTCCACTGGCTATCTGGGAATCAGGCTACACTCTAGTCTCCACTGGCTATCTGGGAATCAGGCTTCACTCTAGTCTCCACTGGCTATCTGGGAATCAGGCTTCACTCTAGTCTCCACTGGCTATCTGGGAATCAGGCTTCACTCTAGTCTCCACTGGCTATCTGGGAATCAGGCTACACTCTAGTCTCCACTGGCTATCTGGGAATCAGGCTACACTCTAGTCTCCACTGGCTATCTGGGAATCAGGCTTCACTCTAGTCTACACTGGCTATCTGGGTAACAGGCTACACTCTAGTCTCCACTGGCTATGTGGGAATCAGGCTACACTCTAGTCTCCACTGGCTATCTGGCCAACAGGCTACACTCTAGTCTCCACTGGCTATCTGGGAATCAGGCTTCACTCTAGTCTCCACTGGCTATCTGGGAATCAAGCTTCACTCTAGTCTCCACTGGCTATCTGGGAATCAGCTTCACTCTAGTCTCCACTGGCTATCTGGCCAACAGGCAACACTCTAGTCTCCACTGGCCATCTTGGAATCAGGCTACACTTTAGTGTCCACTGGCTATCTGGGAAACAGGCTTCACTCTAGTCTCCACTGGCTATCTGGGAATCAGGCTTCACTCTAGTCTCCACTGGCTATCTGGGAATCAGGCTACATTCTAGTCTCCACTGTCTATCTGGCCAACAGGCTACACTCTAGTCTCCAATGGCTATCTGGGAATCAGGCTACACTCTAGTCTCCACTGGCTATCTGGCCAACAGGCTTCACTCTAGTCTCCACTGGCTATCTGGGAATCAGGCTACACTCTAGTCTCCACTGGCTATCTGGATCAGGCTACACTCTAGTCTCCACTGGCTATCTGGGCCAATCAGGCTACACTCTAGTCTCCACTGGCTATCTGGGAATCAGGCTTCACTCTAGTCTCCACTGGCTATCTGGGAATCAGGCTACACTCCTAGTCTCCACTGGCTATCTGGCCAACAGGCTACACTCTAGTCTCCACTGGCTATCTGGAATCAGGCTTCACTCTAGTCTCCACTGGCTATCTGGGAATCAGGCTACACTCTAGTCTCCACTGGCTATCTGGCCAACAGGCTACACTCTAGTCTCCACTGGCTATCTGGGAATCAGGCTTCACTCTAGTCTCCACTGGCTATCTGGGAATCAGGCTTCACTCTAGTCTCCACTGGCTATCTGGGAATCAGGCTTCACTCTAGTCTCCACTGGCTATCTGGCCAACAGGCTACACTCTAGTCTCCACTGGCTATCTGGGAATCAGGCTACACTCTAGTCTCCACTGGCTATCTGGGCAATCAGGCTACACTCTAGTCTCCACTGGCTATCTGGGAATCAGGCTACACTCTAGTCTCCACTGGCTATCTGGGCAACAGGCTACACTCTAGTCTCCACTGGCTATCTGGGAATCAGGCTACACTCTAGTCTCCACTGGCTATCTGGGAATCAGGCTTCACTCTAGTCTCCACTGGCTATCTGGGAATCAGGCTACCCTCTAGTCTCCACTGGCTATCTGGCCACAGGCTACACTCTAGTCTCCACTGGCTATCTGGGAATCAGGCTACACTCTAGTCTCCACTGGCTATCTGGGAATCAGGCTACACTCTAGTCTCCACTGGCTATCTGGCCAACAGGCTACACTCTAGTCTCCACTGGCTATCTGGCCAACAGGCTACACTCTAGTCTCCACTGGCTATCTGGGAATCAGGCTTCACTCTAGTCTCCACTGGCTATCTGGGAATCAGGCTACACTCTAGTCTCCACTGGCTATCTGGCCAACAGGCTACACTCTAGTCTCCACTGGCTATCTGGGAATCAGGCTACACTCTAGTCTCCACTGGCTATCTGGGGAATCAGGCTACACTCTAGTCTCCACTGGCTATCTGGGCAACAGGCTACACTCTAGTCTCCACTGGCTATCTGGGAATCAGGCTTCACTCTAGTCTCCACTGGCTATCTGGGAATCAGGCTTCACTCTAGTCTCCACTGGCTATCTGGGAATCAGGCTACACTCTAGTCTCCACTGGCTATCTGGGCAACAGGCTACACTCTAGTCTCCACTGGCTATCTGGGAATCAGGCTACACTCTAGTCTCCACTGGCTATCTGGGAATCAGGCTACACTCTAGTCTCCACTGGCTATCTGGGAATCAGGCTTCACTCTAGTCTCCATTGTCTATCTGGCCAATCAGGCTTCACTCTAGTCTCCACTGGCTATCTGGGAATCAGGCTACACTCTAGTCTCCACTGGCTATCTGGGAATCAGGCTTCACTCTAGTCTCCACTGGCTATCTGGCCAACAGGCTACACTCTAGTCTCCACTGGCTATCTGGGAATCAGGCTACACTCTAGTCTCCACTGGCTATCTGGGAATCAGGCTACACTCTAGTCTCCACTGGCTATCTGGGAATCAGGCTACACTCTAGTCTCCACTGGCTATCTGGGAATCAGGCTACACTCTAGTCTCCACTGGCTATCTGGCCAACAGGCTACACTCTAGTCTCCACTGGCTATCTGGGAATCAGGCTACACTCTAGTCTCCACTGGCTATCTTGGAATCAGGCTACACTCTAGTCTCCACTGGCTATCTGGGAATCAGGCTACACTCTAGTCTCCACTGGCTATCTGGGAATCAGGCTACACTCTAGTCTCCACTGGCTATCTGGCCAACAGGCTACACTCTAGTCTCCACTGGCTATCTGGGAATCAGGCTACACTCTAGTCTCCACTGGCTATCTGGCCAACAGGCTACACTCTAGTCTCCACTGGCTATCTGGGAATCAGGCTACACTCTAGTCTCCACTGGCTATCTGGGAATCAGGCTACACTCTAGTCTCCACTGGCTATCTGGGAATCAGGCTACACTCTAGTCTCCACTGGCTATCTGGGAATCAGGCTACACTCTAGTCTCCACTGGCTATCTGGCAAACAGGCTTCACTCTAGTCTCCACTGGCTATCTGGGAATCAGGCTTCACTCTAGTCTCCACTGGCTATCTGGGAATCAGGCTACACTCTAGTCTCCACTGGCTATCTGGCCAACAGGCTACACTCTAGTCTCCACTGGCTATCTGGGAATCAGGCTACACTCTAGTCTCCACTGGCTATCTGGCCAACAGGCTACACTCTAGTCTCCACTGGCTATCTGGGAATCAGGCTACACTCTAGTCTCCACTGGCTATCTGGCCAACAGGCTACACTCTAGTCTCCACTGGCTATCTGGCCAACAGGCTTCACTCTAGTCTCCACTGGCTATCTGGGAATCAGGCTTCACTCTAGTCTCCACTGGCTATCTGGGAATCAGGCTACACTCTAGTCTCCACTGGCTATCTGGGCAATCAGGCTACACTCTAGTCTCCACTGGCTATCTGGCCAACAGGCTTCACTCTAGTCTCCACTGGCTATCTGGGAATCAGGCTACACTCTAGTCTCCACTGGCTATCTGGCCAACAGGCTACACTCTAGTCTCCACTGGCTATCTGGGAATCAGGCTTCACTCTAGTCTCCACTGGCTATCTGGGAATCAGGCTTCACTCTAGTCTCCACTGGCTATCTGGGAATCAGGCTTCACTCTAGTCTCCACTGGCTATCTGGCCAACAGGCTACACTCTAGTCTCCACTGGCTATCTGGGAATCAGGCTACACTCTAGTCTCCACTGGCTATCTGGGAATCAGGCTTCACTCTAGTCTCCACTGGCTATCTGGGAATCAGGCTACACTCTAGTCTCCACTGGCTATCTGGCCAACAGGCTACACTCTAGTCTCCACTGGCTATCTGGGAATCAGGCTACACTCTAGTCTCCACTGGCTATCTGGGAATCAGGCTTCACTCTAGTCTCCACTGGCTATCTGGCAATCAGGCTACACTCTAGTCTCCACTGGCTATCTGGGAATCAGGCTACACTCTAGTCTCCACTGGCTATCTGGGCATCAGGCTACACTCTAGTCTCCACTGGCTATCTGGGAATCAGGCTACACTCTAGTCTCCACTGGCTATCTGGGACAGGCTACACTCTAGTCTCCACTGGCTATCTGGGAATCAGGCTACACTCTAGTCTCCACTGGCTATCTGGGAATCAGGCTACACTCTAGTCTCCACTGGCTATCTGGGAATCAGGCTACACTCTAGTCTCCACTGGCTATCTGGGAATCAGGCTACACTCTAGTCTCCACTGGCTATCTGGGCAATCAGGCTACACTCTAGTCTCCACTGGCTATCTGGGAATCAGGCTACACTCTAGTCTCCACTGGCTATCTGGAAACAGGCTACACTCTAGTCTCCACTGGCTATCTGGGAATCAGGCTACACTCTAGTCTCCACTGGCTATCTGGGAATCAGGCTACACTCTAGTCTCCACTGGCTATCTGGGAATCAGGCTTCACTCTAGTCTCCACTGGCTATCTGGAACAGGCTACACTCTAGTCTCCACTGGCTATCTGGGAATCAGGCTACACTCTAGTCTCCACTGGCTATCTGGGCAACAGGCTACACTCTAGTCTCCACTGGCTATCTGGGAATCAGGCTTCACTCTAGTCTCCACTGGCTATCTGGGAATCAGGCTTCACTCTAGTCTCCACTGGCTATCTGGGAATCAGGCTACACTCTAGTCTCCACTGGCTATCTGGCCAACAGGCTACACTCTAGTCTCCACTGGCTATCTGGGAATCAGGCTTCACTCTAGTCTCCACTGGCTATCTGGGAATCAGGCTACACTCTAGTCTCCACTGGCTATCTGGGAATCAGGCTACACTCTAGTCTCCACTGGCTATCTGGCCAACAGGCTTCACTCTAGTCTCCACTGGCTATCTGGGAATCAGGCTACACTCTAGTCTCCACTGGCTATCTGGGAATCAGGCTACACTCTAGTCTCCACTGGCTATCTGGCCAACAGGCTACACTCTAGTCTCCACTGGCTATCTGGGAATCAGGCTACACTCTAGTCTCCACTGGCTATCTGGGAATCAGGCTTCACTCTAGTCTCCACTGGCTATCTGGGAATCAGGCTACACTCTAGTCTCCACTGGCTATCTGGGAATCAGGCTACACTCTAGTCTCCACGGCTATCTGGCCAACAGGCTACACTCTAGTCTCCACTGGCTATCTGGGAATCAGGCTACACTCTAGTCTCCACTGGCTATCTGGGAATCAGGCTACACTCTAGTCTCCACTGGCTATCTGGGAATCAGGCTTCACTCTAGTCTCCACTGGCTATCTGGGAATCAGGCTACACTCTAGTCTCCACTGGCTATCTGGGAATCAGGCTACACTCTAGTCTCCACTGGCTATCTGGCCAACAGGCTACACTCTAGTCTCCACTGGCTATCTGGGAATCAGGCTTCACTCTAGTCTCCACTGGCTATCTGGGAATCAAGCTTCACTCTAGTCTCCACTGGCTATCTGGGAATCAGCTTCACTCTAGTCTCCACTGGCTATCTGGCCAACAGGCTACACTCTAGTCTCCACTGGCTATCTGGGAATCAGGCTACACTCTAGTCTCCACTGGCTATCTGGGAAACAGGCTACACTCTAGTCTCCACTGGCTATCTGGCCAACAGGCTACACTCTAGTCTCCAATGGCTATCTGGGAATCAGGCTACACTCTAGTCTCCACTGGCTATCTGGCCAACAGGCTACACTCTAGTCTCCACTGGCTATCTGGGAATCAGGCTACACTCTAGTCTCCACTGGCTATCTGGGAATCAGGCTACACTCTAGTCTCCACTGGCTATCTGGCCAACAGGCTACACTCTAGTCTCCACTGGCTATCTGGCCAACAGGCTTCACTCTAGTCTCCACTGGCTATCTGGGAATCAGGCTACACTCTAGTCTCCACTGGCTATCTGGCCAACAGGCTACACTCTAGTCTCCACTGGCTATTTGGGAATCAGGCTTCACTCTAGTCTCCACTGGCTATCTGGGAATCAGGCTTCACTCTAGTCTCCACTGGCTATCTGGGAATCAGGCTTCACTCTAGTCTCCACTGGCTATCTGGCCAACAGGCTACACTCTAGTCTCCACTGGCTATCTGGGAATCAGGCTACACTCTAGTCTCCACTGGCTATCTGGGAATCAGGCTACACTCTAGTCTCCACTGGCTATCTGGGAATCAGGCTACACTCTAGTCTCCACTGTCTATCTGGCCAACAGGCTTCACTCTAGTCTCCACTGGCTATCTGGGAATCAGGCTACACTCTAGTCTCCACTGGCTATCTGGGAATCAGGCTTCACTCTAGTCTCCACTGGCTATCTGGCCAACAGGCTACACTCTAGTCTCCACTGGCTATCTGGGAATCAGGCTTCACTCTAGTCTCCACTGGCTATCTGGGAATCAGGCTTCACTCTAGTCTCCACTGGCTATCTGGGAATCAGGCTACACTCTAGTCTCCACTGGCTATCTGGGAATCAGGCTACACTCTAGTCTCCACTGGCTATCTGGAAACAGGCTACACTCTAGTCTCCACTGGCTATCTGGGAATCAGGCTACACTCTAGTCTCCACTGGCTATCTGGGAATCAGGCTTCACTCTAGTCTCCACTGGCTATCTGGGAATCAGGCTACACTCTAGTCTCCACTGGCTATCTGGGAATCAGGCTACACTCTAGTCTCCACTGGCTATCTGGCCAACAGGCTTCACTCTAGTCTCCACTGGCTATCTGGGTATCAGGCTACACTCTAGTCTCCACTGGCTATCTGGGAATCAGGCTACACTCTAGTCTCCACTGGCTATCTGGCCAACAGGCTACACTCTAGTCTCCACTGGCTATCTGGGAATCAGGCTACACTCTAGTCTCCACTGGCTATCTGGGAATCAGGCTTCACTCTAGTCTCCACTGGCTATCTGGGTAACAGGCTACACTCTAGTCTCCACTGGCTATGTGGGAATCAGGCTACACTCTAGTCTCCACTGGCTATCTGGCCAACAGGCTACACTCTAGTCTCCACTGGCTATCTGGGAATCAGGCTTCACTCTAGTCTCCACTGGCTATCTGGGAATCAGGCTTCACTCTAGTCTCCACTGGCTATCTGGGAATCAGGCTTCACTCTAGTCTCCACTGGCTATCTGGGCAACAGGCTACACTCTAGTCTCCACTGGCTATCTGGGAATCAGGCTACACTCTAGTCTCCACTGGCTATCTGGCCAACAGGCTACACTCTAGTCTCCACTGGCTATCTGGGAATCAGGCTTCACTCTAGTCTCCACTGGCTATCTGGGAATCAGGCTACACTCTAGTCTCCACTGGCTATCTGGGAATCAGGCTTCACTCTAGTCTCCACTGGCTATCTGGCGAATCAGGCTACACTCTAGTCTCCACTGGCTATCTGGGAATCAGGCTACACTCTAGTCTCCACTGGCTATCTGGGAATCAGGCTACACTCTAGTCTCCACTGGCTATCTGGCCAACAGGCTACACTCTAGTCTCCACTGGCTATCTGGGAATCAGGCTACACTCTAGTCTCCACTGGCTATCTGGGCAAACAGGCTACACTCTAGTCTCCACTGGCTATCTGGCAAACAGGCTACACTCTAGTCTCCACTGGCTATCTGGGAATCAGGCTACACTCTAGTCTCCACTGGCTATCTGGCCAACAGGCTACACTCTAGTCTCCACTGGCTATCTGGCCAACAGGCTACACTCTAGTCTCCACTGGCTATCTGGGAATCAGGCTTCACTCTAGTCTCCACTGGCTATCTGGGAATCAGGCTACACTCTAGTCTCCACTGGCTATCTGGCCAACAGGCTACACTCTAGTCTCACTGGCTATCTGGCCAAAAGGCTTCACTCTAGTCTCCACTGGCTATCTGGGTAACAGGCTACACTCTAGTCTCCACTGGCTATGTGGGAATCAGGCTACACTCTAGTCTCCACTGGCTATCTGGCCAACAGGCTACACTCTAGTCTCCACTGGCTATCTGGGAATCAGGCTTCACTCTAGTCTCCACTGGCTATCTGGGAATCAGGCTTCACTCTAGTCTCCACTGGCTATCTGGGAATCAGGCTACACTCTAGTCTCCACTGGCTATCTGGGAATCAGGCTACACTCTAGTCTCCACTGGCTATCTGGGCAACAGGCTACACTCTAGTCTCCACTGGCTATCTGGGAATCAGGCTTCACTCTAGTCTCCACTGGCTATCTGGGAATCAGGCTACACTCTAGTCTCCACTGGCTATCTGGGAATCAGGCTTCACTCTAGTCTCCACTGGCTATCTGGGAATCAGGCTACACTCTAGTCTCCACTGGCTATCTGGGAATCAGGCTTCACTCTAGTCTCCACTGGCTATCTGGCCAACAGGCTACACTCTAGTCTCCACTGGCTATCTGGGAATCAGGCTTCACTCTAGTCTCCACTGGCTATCTGGGAATCAGGCTTCACTCTAGTCTCCACTGGCTATCTGGGAATCAGGCTACACTCTAGTCTCCACTGGCTATCTGGCCAACAGGCTACACTCTAGTCTCCACTGGCTATCTGGGAATCAGGCTACACTCTAGTCTCCACTGGCTATCTGGTAAACAGGCTACACTCTAGTCTCCACTGGCAATCTGGCCAACAGGCTACACTCTAGTCTCCAATGGCTATCTGGGAATCAGGCTACACTCTAGTCTCCACTGGCTATCTGGGAATCAGGCTACACTCTAGTCTCCACTGGCTATCTGGCCAACAGGCTTCACTCTAGTCTCCACTGGCTATCTGGGAATCAGGCTACACTCTAGTCTCCACTGGCTATCTGGCCAACAGGCTACACTCTAGTCTCCACTGGCTATCTGGCCAACAGGCTACACTCTAGTCTCCACTGGCTATCTGGGAATCAGGCTCACGGCTATCACTCTAGTCTCCACTGGCTATCTGGGAATCAGGCTTCACTCTAGTCTCCACTGGCTATCTGGGAATCAGGCTACACTCTAGTCTCCACTGGCTATCTGGGAATCAGGCTTCACTCTAGTCTCCACTGGCTATCTGGCCAACAGGCTACACTCTAGTCTCCACTGGCTATCTGGGAATCAGGCTACACTCTAGTCTCCACTGGCTATCTGGCCAACAGGCTACACTCTAGTCTCCACTGGCTATCTGGGAATCAGGCTACACTCTAGTCTCCATTGTCTATCTGGCCAACAGGCTTCACTCTAGTCTCCACTGTCTATCTGGGAATCAGGCTACACTCTAGTCTCCACTGGCTATCTGGGAATCAGGCTTCACTCTAGTCTCCACTGGCTATCTGGCCAACAGGCTACACTCTAGTCTCCACTGGCTATCTGGGAATCAGGCTTCACTCTAGTCTCCACTGGCTATCTGGGAATCAGGCTTCACTCTAGTCTCCACTGGCTATCTGGGAATCAGGCTACACTCTAGTCTCCACTGGCTATCTGGGAATCAGGCTTCACTCTAGTCTCCACTGGCTATCTGGAATCAGGCTACACTCTAGTCTCCAATGGCTATCTGGGAATCAGGCAACACTCTAGTCTCCACTGGCTATCTTGGAATCAGGCTACACTCTAGTCTCCACTGGCTATCTGGGAAACAGGCTTCACTCTAGTCTCCACTGGCTATCTGGGAATCAGGCTACACTCTAGTCTCCACTGGCTATCTGGCCAACAGGCTACACTCTAGTCTCCACTGGCTATCTGGCCAACAGGCTACACTCTAGTCTCCACTGGCTATCTGGCCAACAGGCTACACTCTAGTCTCCACTGGCTATCTGGGAATCAGGCTTCACTCTAGTCTCCACTGGCTATCTGGGAATCAGGCTACACTCTAGTCTCCACTGGCTATCTGGCCAACAGGCTACACTCTAGTCTCCACTGGCTATCTGGCCAACAGGCTACACTCTAGTCTCCACTGGCTATCTGGCCAACAGGCTTCACCCTAGTCTCCACTGGCTATCTGGGAATCAGGCTACACTCTAGTCTCCACTGGCTATCTGGCCAACAGGCTACACTCTAGTATCCACTGGCTATCTGGCCAACAGGCTACACTCTAGTCTCCACTGGCTATCTGGGAATCAGGCTTCACTCTAGTCTCCACTGGCTATCTGGGAATCAGGCTACACTCTAGTCTCCACTGGCTATCTGGCCAACAGGCTACACTCTAGTCTCCACTGGCTATCTGGCCAACAGGCTTCACTCTAGTCTCCACTGGCTATCTGGGAATCAGGCTACACTCTAGTCTCCACTGGCTATCTGGCCAACAGGCTACACTCTAGTCTCCACTGGCTATTTGGGAATCAGGCTTCACTCTAGTCTCCACTGGCTATCTGGGAATCAGGCTTCACTCTAGTCTCCACTGGCTATCTGGGAATCAGGCTTCACTCTAGTCTCCACTGGCTATCTGGCCAACAGGCTACACTCTAGTCCCCACTGGCTATCTGGGAATCAGGCTACACTGTAGTCTCCACTGGCTATCTGGGAATCAGGCTACACTCTAGTCTCCACTGGCTATCTGGGAATCAGGCTTCACTCTAGTCTCCACAGGCTATCTGGCCAACAGGCTACACTCTAGTCTCCACTGGCTATCTGGGAATCAGGCTACACTCTAGTCTCTACTGGCTATCTGGGAATCAGGCTACACTCCAGTCTCCACTGGCTATCTGGGAATCAGGCTTCACTCTAGTCTCCACTGGCTATCTGGGAATCAGGCTACACTCTAGTCTCCACTGTCTATCTGGGAATCAGGCTACACTCTAGTCTCCACTGGCTATCTGGCCAACAGGCTACACTCTAGTATCCACTGGCTATCTGGCCAACAGGCTACACTCTAGTCTCCACTGGCTATCTGGGAATCAGGCTTCACTCTAGTCTCCACTGGCTATCTGGGAATCAGGCTACACTCTAGTCTCCACTGGCTATCTGGCCAACAGGCTACACTCTAGTCTCCACTGGCTATCTGGCCAACAGGCTTCACTCTAGTCTCCACTGGCTATCTGGGAATCAGGCTACACTCTAGTCTCCACTGGCTATCTGGCCAACAGGCTACACTCTAGTCTCCACTGGCTATCTGGGAATCAGGCTTCACTCTAGTCTCCACTGGCTATCTGGGAATCAGGCTTCACTCTAGTCTCCACTGGCTATCTGGGAATCAGGCTTCACTCTAGTCTCCACTGGCTATCTGGCCAACAGGCTACACTCTAGTCTCCACTGGCTATCTGGGAATCAGGCTACACTGTAGTCTCCACTGGCTATCTGGGAATCAGGCTACACTCTAGTCTCCACTGGCTATCTGGGAATCAGGCTTCACTCTAGTCTCCACTGGCTATCTGGCCAACAGGCTACACTCTAGTCTCCACTGGCTATCTGGGAATCAGGCTACACTCTAGTCTCCACTGGCTATCTGGGAATCAGGCTTCACTCTAGTCTCCACTGGCTATCTGGGAATCAGGCTACACTCTAGTCTCCACTGTCTATCTGGGAATCAGGCTACACTCTAGTCTCCACTGGCTATCTGGGAATCAGCCTTCACTCTAGTCAGTATGTTCTGCTGTTTGTGTGACTGTTAGACTGATACTCTCTGCCTCCCTACTCAGTGTAAATACCTGCCTGTCGCCCAAACAACAATCTAACAACTATAGCGTAATGGGATTAAGTCTTAATGTGATGTGTTGAGAATCCAATACTTTAGCTTGTAGGCAGTACATGTCTACCTATAGGGGAAGCACCTCCTCAAAGAGTATGAATTAGGCTGTTTGAGAAGCTTTGAATCCTAAGCAACCTGCATACACATTGTTTGAAGTGCAATACCCACACAGCTACTGTAGTAGGTAGTAGACTTCATCACTACTTATTTGTTAGCGGTGTTGACATGTTGAATGCACAGAGGAGCTGTCTGTTTGAACTACTGGCACACAGCTCGGACACCCATGAATACCCCACAAGACATGCCACCAGAGGTCTCTTCACAGTCCCCAAGTCAAGAACAGACTATGGGAGGCTAGCGAATTGGTGCTCCATCTATCTGTATAAACTGAATGGGGGCCGCTAGTGTATTATTGTTTGGTATTTCCAAAAGTTTGTATTAAATAAAAACATTTAAACTGTTCAATAGTTCCAAAAGTGGAATTTTCTTTCTCAAAAGCTAGCTTCTGGCTACTAGCATATCCAGTATCAAAGACAGGTTTGAAAACTCGGAGGATGGTAGCTAACAAAGAACTTCCTGTTTAGGTTTCGGCTTCTTCTGTGGTGTTTAAGAGGTGCTGAACTTCCTGTTTAGGTTTCGGCTTCTTCTGTGGTGTTTAAGAGGTGCTGAACTTCCTGTTTAGGTTTCGGCTTCTTCTGTGGTGTTTAAGAGGTGCTGAACTTCCTGTTTAGGTTTCGGCTTCTTCTGTGGTGTTTAAGAGGTGCTGAACTTCCTGTTTAGGTTTCGGCTTCTTCTGTGGTGTTTAAGAGGTGCTGAACTTCCTGTTTAGGTTTCGGCTTCTTCTGTGGTGTTTAAGAGGTGCTGACTACTACTTTACATAGTGATCAACACTTTTCTTCAAGTGGGTGAGTCGGTTTAAGGAGTGGCATTTATTTCTAGAAAGGAACCGTTTGGATTGCCTCAAGTATATAGTATATTAAATCATAAATGTAAGTTGCTTTGGATAAAAGCATCTGCTAAATGGCATGTTATTATTATTATTATTATTATTATTATTGGCAAAATATGTAGGCTATTTTTCGGGCATAATCAATATATAATTAATCTACTTAAACTGTAAATTATTGGTGTATCACTTTTTTTTGTATCATCCTCAATGATTGTAAATGCATTATGTCCACGTGTGATTGTATTGTTTTTTTAAAAAATGGGCAAAAAAAATGGAATCAAATTATAATCACAACAAATGTGTATATATAGAAACAACAAAAAAACAGTTTGCAGCCTCTGGCTGGCTGTAGTCCGCTGGAAGGTGGCAGGCCAAACTTGAGATTAGAGAAATTCCTTGCTATCGTCTTTCAAATTAACTCATGGCTTGATGGCTTGCCGATGGCTTATAGCGGTCCTCTGAATGGGGGCTACCCGCCTGAGATGTAAATCAAGTCTTGAACGGCAAACTCCACTCGTCCACTGGCGGTAGGAATTTATGGCCTAGGGTGGAAAATAGCAACATGTTTTACTACCTCAGCTATGGGCACACTGGCCACAAAACGAGGTGGAAACCGAGCTGCACTTCCTAGCCGGCCAAATGTAAGACCATGTTAGAGATACATATTTCCCTCACACTCCACAGACCCACAAAGAATTAAAAACAAATCCAATTTTGATAAACTCCCATATCTATTAGGTGAAATACCACAGTGTGCCATCACAGCAGCAAGATGTGTGACCTTTTGTCACAAGAAAAGGGCAAACAGTGAAGAACAAACACCATTGTAAATACATCCCATGTTTAATTCAACTATTTGCACATTGTTACAACGCTGTACATATCCATAATATAACTTTTGAAATGTCTCTAAACTTTTGTAAGTTAATTACTTTGGCAATGTAAACATGTGTTTCCTATGCCAATAAAGCCCATTGGAGGGAGGGAGGGAGGGAGGGAGGGAGGGAGGGAGGAGAGAGAGAGAGAGAGAGAGAGAGAGAGAGAGAGAGAGAGAGAGAGAGAGAGAGAGAGAGAGAGAGAGAGAGAGAGAGAGAGAGAGAGAGAGAGAGAGAGAGAGAGAGAGAGAGAGAGAGAGAGAGAGAGAGAGAGAGAGACAGAGAGAGAGAGAGAGGAGAGAGAGAGAGAGAGAGAGAGAGAGAGAGAGAGAGAGAGAGAGAGAGAGAGAGAGAGAGAGAGAGAGACAGAGAGAGAGAGAGAGAGAGAGAGAGAGAGAGAGAGAG
>NW_025533485.1:1242500-1300000 GCF_020615455.1 Coregonus clupeaformis | reverse complement strand
ACCAGCTGGCTAAGGGGACTCTTCTCTTGTTTCATCTCTTGACATAGTAGAGCTGTGTGAATGGAATGTTTTGGGGTCACTTGTTTTTAGATGGTTGTAAAATTTGATGGCTCTTTTTTCTATTCGAATAAGGAGGGGGTATTGGCCCAATTCTGCGCTACATGCATTATTTTGAGTTTTTCTTTGCACTTGCAATACAGTCTTGCAAAACTCTGCATGCAGTATTTCGATTGGATGTTTGTCCCATTTGGTAAATTCAGTATTAGAGAGCGGACCCCATACTTCGCTGCCATATAGAGCAATTGGTTCTATAACTGATTGGAAAATGTTGAACCAGATTTTAACATTCCTTTTAATGGCATAGAATGCTGTTCTTGCTTTGTCTCTCAGCTCATTCACAGCCATGTGAAAGCTACCTGTGTTGCTGATATTTAGTCCTAGATACGTGTAATTTTTGGTGTGTTCTAATAAAACTGTGTCCAAATAGAATTTATATTTGTCATCCTGATTTCCAGACCTTTTTGGAATATCATTATATTCGATTTTTTTTAGATTAACGGTCAGGGCCCAGGTCTGACAGAATCTGTGCAGATGATCTAGATGCTGCTGTAACCCCTCCTTAGTGCGAGACAGTAGCACCAGGTTATCTGCGTACAGCAGACACTTGATTTCAGTGTTGTGTAGGGTGAGACCAGGTGCTGCCGAGTCTTCTAATGTTTTTACCAATTCATGAATGTAGATGTTAAATAGTGTTGGACTTATTGGGCAGCCCTGTTTCACTCCACGTCCCTGAGAGAAGAAGTCTATTTGCTTGTTGCCGATTTTAATGGCACATTTGTTTTTAGTGTACATTGATTTAATAACATCATATGTTTTCCCTCCAATACCACTTTCTATTAGTTTGTAAAAAAGACTTCGTGCCAATTTGAATCAAATGCTTTCTTGAAGTCTACAAAACATGAGTAGATTTTGCCTTTGTTTTGATTTACTTGTTTGTCAATTAGAGTGTGGAGGGTGTAAATGTGGTCTGTTGTACAATATTTTTTTACAAATCCAATCTGGCTTCTGCTTAGGACGTTGTGTTCATCTAGGAAATGATGTAGTCTGCTGTTTATGATACTGCAGAGAATTTTCCCCAAGTTGCTGTTAACGCAAATTCCTCTGTAATTATTTGGGTCAAATTTGTCTCCATTTTAAAAAATTGGTGTGATCAATCCTTGGTTCCAAATATCGGGGAAAAAACCTGCAGTTAGGATAATGTTGAAGAGTTTGAGTATAGCCAATTTGAATTCGTGGTCTGTATTTTTGATAATTTCATTTAAAATACCATCAGCACCACAGGCCTTTTTGGGTTGGAGAGTGTAAAGTTTTTCCAATAATTCTTGTTCTGTAATTGGGGTATCCACAGGATTCTGATAGTCTTTGACTGCTGATTCAAGGATTTGTAATTTTTCTTGTATATCTTGTTGTTCTGGGCTCTTTGTTATATTGCTGTAGAGGTTTGCAAAGTGATTTCTCCACATATCCCCATTTTGGATAGCCAATTCCTCATGATGAGGTTTGTTTAATTTATTCCAATTCTCACAGAAGTGGTTTGATTCTATTGATTCCTCAATTACATCCAGCTGATTTCTAATGTGCTGTTCCTTTTTTGTTCTTAGGGTGTGTTTGTATTGCTTCAGTGTTTCCCCATAATGAAGACGTATATTTTTGTTGTCTGGGTCTCTGTGATTATGATTAGATATATTTCTCAATGACTTTCTTAGATTTTTGCAATCATTATCAAACCATTTTTCATGATCTATTATTTTTGGTTTGCTCTTATGTTTCTTAAGATTAGCCAAGGAGGCTAATTTGTCAAATATAAAGTTTATGTTCCAAACGGCCAAATTCATACCTTCATTGGTGTAGGAGAATGTTAATGCTAAAAAGTTGTCCAGGAGAGATTGTATTTTTTGGCTACTAATTGCTTTTGGTAGATTTCTGTACTGTTTGCACTCCATCTATAGGCCTGTTTAGTACCATGTAATTTATTGGGCCGTGATGCTTCATGGTTGGGTTCTGCTCTTCTCAGATACACTGTGATTTTACTGTGGTCAGAGAGAGGTGTTAGTGGGCTGACTGTGAAGGCTCTGAGAGCCTCTGGGTTGAGGTCGGTGATGAAGTAGTCTACAGTACTGCTGCCAAGAGATGAGCTGTAGGTGTACCTACCAAACGAGTCCCCTCTTAGCCTACCATTGACTATGTACAGACCCAGTGTTCGACAGAGCTTCAGGAGCTGTACTCCATTTTTGTTTTTCACTTTGTCATAGTTGTTTCTGGGGGGTTATGTGGGGAGGGAAAGGTTGTTGCTTCCCGGTAGGTGTTTATCCCCATGACTGTTAATAGTGTGAAGTTCTTCTGCTGTTCTAGCATTCAGGTCTCCACAGACCAGCCCATTGCCTTGGGCCTGAAAGTGACTAATCTCCCCCTCTAGAATGGAGAAACTCTCTTCATTGAAGTAGGGTGACTCTGAGGGGGGAATGTATGTGGCACAGAGGAAGACATTGTTATCTGTTAAGATAGCCTCCTTGTTGATTTTTAGCTGATAAAGAATTCGCCTGTTTTGATCAATTCGATTGAATTAGTTAGTTCAGATTTATACCATATTAGCATTCCCCCTGAGTCTCTGCCCTGTGTGATTCCTTTTAATTTGGTGGATGGTACGATTATCTCCCTATAACCTAGTGGACAGCCAGTGGAAACATCACCTCTGCACCATGTTTCCTGTAGTACTACAATATCAACACCATAAATTTCTTTAAGGAAGTCTGAGTTTCTGCTCTTTAGCCCAAAAGCAGAGGACTTCAAGCCTTGTAAATTCCAACATGCAACGTAAAAAGACTTCATAACTGTTTTTTCTTTACCTTCAAAATGAGATAAACACTCACAATCCAACAAGAACTATTAAAATATGATTTTTCAATTAAGGTAAACTCTTATTATGCAAATGTGATTTGTTTATCATTTAAGATAGTATTTGTGTCATGCCACTTGGGTAGATGTAGTGTGAGGATGGTGGAGTTCTTGTGCTCATCTTACCATGACCCTCGGCCTATCACATGTGAGCATAGTAGATTCAGCATTTGTTTGATGTCACTCATTTCGTTGGTGGGAGCTGGGCCAGTTGCTCCTCTCACAGCTTGTGCATAGCTCTGTCTGCCGGGCTGTGGCTCCTCCAGGGTTGGGTCTGCGGTGGGAGGGAGGGGGGTGTTAGGCCTCGTCTGGGTGCGTCTAAAGCTGGGCTGGATGTGGTGGGCATTGAGGTTGGTGGTGCTGTGGCCATGGCTGGGGGATCCAGGGTGCTGGTCCGGGGTGTTGTCTCGGTGATCTCGGGGGGTGGAGATTGCTCAGCTGTTCCTGGGTGGAGAGGTCGGGATGCGGTTTAAAGCGACGTCCTTGAGAGTCTTAGCAAGGATGGGGACTGTCTCCCTGTACAGGTGAACATGGTCATAGAGACAGTCCAGCTCGAGGGTGGGATTGTGGGCCAGGTGTACATTGGGTCGCAGGGCACAGTCCCGGGAGAGGCTGGCGTTTATTCTTTGGATTGTGGCAGGGTGGAAGTCCTTCCTCTGTAGAAGGGTTGACACCATGATCCTTGAGTTGGGGAAGATTGCGGAGGCCTTCTCAATCACTCCCCGAAGTGAAGTCGCCACACTCTCCTGCTGATCATGCAGGTCGTTGCTTCCGGTTTGTATGATTATGTGGCTTGGCTACCCGAGCTGGGCCTTATCAAGCAGCGCCATGGCACTCTGCGATGTTGGGCACCACACCTTTCTCCTTTTGTGTCTAGGGAACAGTTTCTTCTCCTGAACAAACTTCCCATTTGAGTCCATCAACAGGACAATCTCAGCCAGTGTTTCTTCTGGACTGGAGGGGGTAGAGTTGGGGCTGGTGGGTGTTGGAGCTGGGGTGTGGCTGGTCTGTGCCGCTGTCAGTGGGAGGCTGTTCTGGTGGCTGGGGGGGAGGCATGCAGCCGGCAGGGCTGGGGAGGCCTGGCTGGTTGAGGTGGGCTCCTCTGCTGTGTGAGGGCAGGTCATAGAGTGGTGATCTAGCTGCTCCTGCAGCCTGTTCTCTGTTCTTTCTCTCCTGCAGTTCCTCTCTTAGTGTGGTCAGCTCGTTATTACTGCTCTGCCTGGCTTTTTGGAGCTCTCTCACCTCCTTTGTTAGATCAGCCAGTTCTCTCTTGAGTCCGTCTCTCTCTTGCTGAACTTCTTTCAGCTGTGTTGCAAGGCTGCTGCCCTTCTCTGTCCGCACCTTGGTTAGGAGCTCCTCTAAGGTGTGGATGTCTGGTTGCTGTTTGCTCACGCTCTCCCTGAGCAGGACCACCTCTCCCTCCAGTTTGGTGAACTGATCCCTCATGGCAGCCATGGTGGTGAGGAGGGCCTGAGCCTGCTCTGCACTGAGGGGGTCGCTCCCCTCCTGTGGCGTGTCCTCCACTATGGTGGGAAGAGAGGTGCTGGATGTGCCTTTTTGGGTGGGGATAGTGGGGGTGAGGGTGGTGCTGGTGGAGTTTGTCTTGTGGGAGGGCATGTCACTGGTGGTGTCCTTCTCTCTCTCTGCTCTCTCCTTAATGGTCTGAAAGTCTGTTTCAAACAGCCTAAGGTTACCTTGCACCATGACAGTCCCAGTCTTGTAGGGGTTAATTGTTATCATGGTGCTGTCAGGGTCGTCTGTCTCTTTGACTTTCAGCTTCCACCCATTACAGATTCCCTCTTTCTTTACGGATGGGAAGTGAGAATAGACTGCTGAGCGCCATGCATTTGGCTGGTCAGTGAGACTGGCTGGTCGTTTTTGTAGAGGTCTGTGAAAAGGGTTTCTGGCCTCCCCTTTAGTAGATTCTGTTTAAAAGCTTTCCTTGTTGTGTCATTTTTGGCCTCTAGGGGGTAGAGAATGGACTCAGCGCTAAGGGGGAGTGGAGACATGGTGCCTGTGGGCCTCTGGAGGGTAGAGAATGGACTCAGCGCTGAGGGGGAGTGGGGACATGGTGCCTGTGGCCTCTGGAGGGTAGAGAATGGACTCAGCGCTGAGGGGGAGTGGGGACATGGTGCCTGTGGGCCTCTGGAGGGTAGAGAATGGACTCAGCGCTGAGGGGGAGTGGGGACATGGTGCCTGTGGGCTCTTCTACTACTGCTGCTGCTGCTCTGTTCTGCTGCACCGTTGCCATGGCAACCAGTTTTGTTTGTCTGCTGCTGTTGCTAGCTAGCTCCTGTTTAGCTCAAAAACCAGCAAAAAAGAGTGAAAAATCTTCACACACAAAAACAGAAGATATGTTTAAAGTTGGAGTCCGTGCTTCTTTTTGATTTACTCACTCAGTTTGGTCGTTTGATGTAGTTGTATTAACTCCCCTTGCTAGGTTTGTCCTAGCAAACATTTTTCTGGCTGGCTTGTTAGCCTGCTGGCTAGGTTTTTGTTGTGTAGCTAGCTAGTGAGAGTCAAAACTTTTTTTTTCTATTCTGATTTAATAGAGTTGTTGTTCATCACTTCTTGCCTTGAATTATTTTTAGATTTGAGTGTTTATCTCATTCTAAAAACAAAAAAACTGAAATAAATCAGGACCTGTTGAGCATGACCTCTCTCTCTCTCTCTCTCTCTCTCTCTCTCTCTCTCTATCTCTCTCTGTCTCTCTCTCTCCGTCTCTCTCTCTCTCTCTCTCTCTCTCTCTCTCTCTCTCTCTCTCTCTCTCTCTCTCTCTCTCTCTCTCTCTCTTTCCCCTTTCTATCCTTAAATAAATGTGAAAATATAAAGATTAGAAAAAAAATTTTTTTTTAAACATATACTTTCAATAAAATCCCTCTCCTTACAGAATAACACAACAGTCACACATTGGACAAGGTTGTCAGAGAACTTTGCCAGTGGTGTCAGATGTCAGCTATCCAGACAATATGTACACATCAACCTGCTGCTGACTGGTACAGACTGGTCAGGACAGGGGAGATCATTCTGTGGCTAGTTGACTGTATGAACAGGGCTCAGTGTATTACAGACTGGTCAGGACAGGGGAGATCATTCTGTGGCTAGTTGACTGTATGAACAGGGCTCAGTGTATTACAGACTGGTCAGGACAGGGGAGATCATTCTGTGGCTAGTTGACTGTATGAACAGGGCTCAGCGTATTACAGACTGGTCAGGACAGGGAGATCATTCTGTGGCTAGTTGACTGTATGAACAGGGCTCAGCGTATTACAGACTGGTCAGGACAGGGGAGATCATTCTGTGGCTAGTTGACTGTATGAACAGGGCTCAGTGTATTACAGACTGGTCAGGACAGGGGAGATCATTCTGTGGCTAGTTGACTGTATGAACAGGGCTCAGTGTATTACAGACTGGTCAGGACAGGGGAGATCATTCTGTGGCTAGTTGACTGTATGAACAGGGCTCAGTGTATTACAGACTGGTCAGGACAGGGGAGATCATTCTGTGGCTAGTTGACTGTATGAACAGGGCTCAGCGTATTACAGACTGGTCAGGACAGGGGAGATCATTCTGTGGCTAGTTGACTGTATGAACAGGGCTCAGTGTATTACAGACTGGTCAGGACAGGGGAGATCATTCTGTGGCTAGTTGACTGTATGAACAGGGCTCAGTGTATTACAGACTGGAGGCAAGCATTTTATGAACAGGGCTCAGTGTGTTACAGACTGGTCAGGACAGGGGAGATCATTCTGTGGCTAGTTGACTGTATGAACAGGGCTCAGTGTATTACAGACTGTATGAACAGGGCTCAGTGTATTACAGACTGGTCAGGACAGGGGAGATCATTCTGTGGCTGGTTGACTGTATGAACAGGGCTCAGTGTATTACAGACTGGTCAGGACAGGGGAGATCATTCTGTGGCTAGTTGACCGTATGAACAGGGCTCAGTGTATTACAGACTGGAAAGTGGGGCCTTTTTTGTCAAGCACTGATCAGGGGGAGGCTGTGGCAGATGTGTGTGTGTGTGTGTGTGTGTGTGTGTGTGTGTGTGTGTGTGGTGTGTGTGTGTGTGTGTGTGTGTGTGTGTGTGTGTGTGTGTGTGTGTGTGTGTGTGTGTGTCTATGTACGCGTCCATCGGCGTGATTGGCCGTGAGGTGTGTGTGTGTGTGTGTGTGTGTGTGTATGTACGCGTCCGTCAGCGTGATTGGCCGTGAGTTGTGTGTGTGTGTGTGTGTCTATGTACGCGTCCATCGGCGTGATTGGCCGTGAGGTGTGTGTGTGTGTGTGTGTGTGTGTGTGTGTCTATGTACGCGTCCATCGGCGTGATTGGCCGTGAGGTGTGTGTGTGTGTGTGTGTGTGTGTGTATGTACGCGTCCGTCAGCGTGATTGGCCGTGAGGTGTGTGTGTGTGTGTGTGTGTGTGTGTATGTACGCGTCCGTCGGCGTGATTGGCCGTGAGGTGTGTGTGTGTGTGTGTGTGTGTGTGTGTGTGTGTGTGTGTGTGTGTGTGTGTGTGTGTGTGTGTGTATGTACGCGTCCGTCAGCGTGATTGGCCGTGAGTTGTGTGTGTGTGTGTGTGTGTGTGTGTGTGTGTGTGGAGGCTGTATAGTAGCAGATGCCTGACCCCCAGGAGAGGTTCAGATCTAATTTGCTTGACTGTCTTCCTCCTCTCCTGCGACAGAAAAGACTGATTTAATAAGAACCTTACTAAACCTTTGATCTTCCTCTCTATATCGACCATTCTTCTACCTCTCTATCTCTCCATTCACTGAACTGATTAACATTTACATTTACATCATTTAGCAGACGCTCTTATCCAGAGCGACATACAAATTGATGCATTCACCTTATGATATTCAGTGGGACAACCGCTTTTTTTCTTCTTTTTTTTTATGTGTGGGGGGTAGAATGATTAATGTTATACTATTCCAGGTATTCCTTAAAGAGGTGGGGTTTCAAGTGTCTCTGGAAGGTGGTCAGTAACTCCGCTGTCCTGGCGTCGTGGGGGAGCTTGTTCTACCATTGGGGTGCCAGAGCTGCGAATAGCTTTGACTGGGCTGACGGGGACTGTGCTTCCGTTGAGTTAGTGGGGCTAGCAGGCCAGAGGTGGATGAACGTAGTGCCCTCGTTTGGGTGTAGGGTCTGATCAGAGCCTGACAGTAAGGAGGTGCCGTTCCCCTCACAGCTCCGTAGGCAAGCACCATGGTCTTGTAGTAGATGCGAGCCTCAACTGGAAGCCAGTGGAGTGTGCGGAGGAGCGGGGTGACATGAGAGAACTTGGGAAGGTTGAACACCAGACGGGCTGCAGCGTTCTGGATAAGTTGTAAGGGTTTAATGGCACAGGTAGGGAGTTGCAGTAATCCAGACGGGAGATGACAAGTGCCTTGATTAGGACCTGTGCCGCTTTCTGTGTAAGGTAGGGTTGTCCTCTGCGAATGCTGTAGAGTATGAACCTGCAGGATCAGGTCACCGCTTTGATGTTAGTGGAGAACGACAGGGTGTTGTCCAGGGTCACACCAAGGTTATTTGCACTCTGGGAGGAGGACACAATGGAGTTGTCAACCGTGATGGCGAGATCATGGAGCGGGCAGTCCTTCCCCGGGAGGAAGAGCAGCTCCGTCTTGCCGAGGTTCAGCTTGAGGTGGTGATCCGACATCCACACTGATATGTCTGCCAGACATGCAGAGATGCGATTCGCCACCTGGTTATCAGAAGGGGGAAAGGATCAAATTAAGTGAGCAGCGCTGGAGATGCCCAACTCGGAGAGGGTGGAGAGGAGGATCTGATGGTTCACAGTATCAAAGGCAGCGGATAGGTCTAGAAGGATAAGAGCAGAGGAGAGAGAGTTGCTTTAGCAGTGCGGAGAGCCTCCATGACACAGAGAAGAGCAGTCTCAGTTGAATGACCAGTCTTGATACCTGACTGGTTTGGATCAAGAAGGTCATTCTGAGAGAGATAGCAGGAGAGTTGGCTAGAGACGGCACGCTCAAGAGTTTTGGAGAGAAAAGAAAGAAGGGATACTGGTCTATAGTTGTTGACATCGGAGGGATCGAGTGTAGGCTTTTTGAGGAGGGGTGCAACTCTCGCTCTCTTGAAGATGAAAGGGACATGGCCAGCGGTCAAGGATGAGTTGATGAGCGAGGTGAGGTAAGGGAGAAGGTCTTCGGAAATGGTCTAGAGAAGAGAGGAGGGGATAGGGTCAAGCGGGCAGGTTGTTGGGTGGCCGGCCGTCACAAGTCGCAAGATTTCATCTGGAGAGAGAGGGGAGAAAGAAGTCAAAGCATAGGTTAGGGCAGTGTGAGCAGGACCAGCGGTGTCATTTGACTTAATAAATGAGGCTCGGATGTCGTCAACCTTCTTTTCAAAATGGTTGACGAAGTTATCCACAGAGAGGGAGGAGGGAGGGGAGGAGGAGGAGGATTCAGCAGGGAGGAGAACGTGGCAAAGAGCTTCCTAGGGTTAGAGGCAGATGCTTGAAATTTAGAGTGGTAGAAAGTGGCTATAGCAGCGGAAACAGAGGAAGAGAATGTAGAGAGGAGGGAGTGAAAAGATGACAGGTCCGCATGGAGTCTAGCTTTCCTACATTTCCGCTCGGCTGCCCGGAGCCCTGTTCTGTGAGCTCGCAATGAGTCGTCAAGCCACGGAGCAGGAGGGGAGGACCGAGCCGGACTGGAGGATAGGGGACATAGAGAGTCAAAAGATGCAGAAAGGGAGGAGAGGAGGGTTGAGGAGGCAGAATCAGGAGATCAGAGGGAGAAGGATTTAGCAGAGGGAAGAGATGATAGGATGGAAGAGGAGAGAGTAACGGGAGAGAGAGAGCGAAGGTTGTGACGGCACATTACCATCTGAATAGGGGCAGAGTGAGTAGTGCTGGAGGAGAGCGAGAGAGAAAATGATAAAAAGTAGTGGTCGGAGACTTGGAGGGGAGTTGCAGTGAGATTAGTAGAAGAACAGCATCTAGTAAAGATTGCGTATTGCTTGCCTTGTGAGTAGGGGGGATGGTGAGAGGGTGATATCAAAAGAGGAAAGGAGTGGAAAGAAAGAGGCAGAGAGAAATGAGTCAAAGACAGACGTAGGGAGGTTAAAGTCACCCAGAACTGTGAGGGGTGAGCCATTCTCAGGAAAGGAACACATCAAGGCGTCAAGCTCATTGGTGAACTCTCCAAGGGAACCTGGAGGGCGATAAATGACAAGGATGTTAATCTTGAATGGGCTAGTGACTGTGACAGCATGGAATTCAAATGAGGAGATAAACAGATGGGTCAGGGGAAAAAGAGAGAATGTCCACTTGGGAGAGATGAGGATTCCTGTGCCACCGCCCCGCTGATCAGATGCTCTCGGGGTATGCGAGAACACATGGTCAGACGAAGAGAGAGCAGTAGGAGTAGCAGTGTTTTCAGTGGTAATCCATGTTTCCATCAGCGCCAAGAAGCCGAGGGACTGGAGGGTAGCATAGGCTGAGATGACCTCTGCCTTGTTGGCCGCAGAATGGCAGTTCCAGAGGCTGCTGGAGACCTGGAACTCCACGTGGGTCGTGCGCGCAGGGACCAACAGATTAGAGTGGTAGCAGCCACGTGGTGTGAAGCGTTTGTATGGCCTGTGCAGAGAGGAGAGAACAGGGATAGACAGACACACAGTTGACAGGCTACAGAAAAGGCTACAATAATGCAAAGGAGATCGGAATGAAATTAACTAAACATCTGGGAAAGCGAGAGAGCAGGGCCTCCCTCACTTACGTTTCACTGAAACACTCAAATATAACTCTCCCAACCTCCACTTTAGAAATTATAATTGTTATAAACTACAGCGGTTCAATGTTTTCTAGGAATAGACTCTAACTTAGTTTATTCAGCTAGCTAACTTGGTACAGTATTCTTCCATGAAAACTGCCCAGGGCACCATATCCTATGACGCCATAGCTAACTAGCATGCTAGCATCCAATAACACACGGTTTAGCACCAATACTCGGTTTCAACAAACTACCAATAGTGTGTTAACATGCCAAACAGATCATTCGTGTCCGTGTCTAGCGTTGTGTAAAGTTTTGGGTTAGTTTTGACAGTTTGAGTGAGTACGTCGTCAATTTATTCAGCCAGTTAGTTAGCTAGCTAGAATAGTTCGCATAATAGCTAGCCATTGCTCTCTGTCAACGAACCCACGGTATGAAATACACAGAGAGAGCCAAGCTAACGTTAACTAATCACCCATGCCTTGAATTCCTTTTGAACGACTCTGGTTACCAGTATGTAAAAATAAAATAAAAATACATGTAGGTTATAACTTACCCTTAGTAGCTACTGTTAGCTAGTTAAGTGTAAAGCTAGCTACTGAATCGATTTAGCCAGTTCGCGTCTGTCCCAACGGAGAGAAAGCTTCTCCAAACATTACAGCTATTGTTTAGTTAGCTATCCAGGTAGCAACAAGCTAGCTACATTTCCAGTACAGTAGCTATTAACTGCCTAACACTTCAGATAATGAGGTTAGAAAAACAGAGTGGTAGGTATCTAGCTGGCATAATTACAGGTACTCTTAAGCGTGAAATAACATTGGAAACAACTATCCACAGTTACTAATAGTTACCAGTAGATACCCGCTAGCTAGCTAGCTTTATTGGTCCAGGTAGTGGGTTAGCTAGCCTCGTGCTTCACCGGGCTCAGGTGAATACAATACTTACCTAAAATAATTACCTACAATAACTACCAAGATAAACGACCTACAATACCTAACTACAATCTAAATACATGGTTTAAGCTTTACTCAACACCATATAAGAAGCCAAGCTTTCCTCCCACTTAGAGAAACACAACCTCACCCCATCGCGTCCTCGTCTGCTTTCACCAACTACACTCACAAAATAGAGACCTGGACTCTGTCTCTGTCTCTGTCTCTGTCTCTCTGTGTCTCTCTGTCTCTCTCTCTCTCTCTCTCTCTCTCTCTCTCTCTCTCTCTCTCTCTCTCTCTCTGTCTCTCTCTCTGTCTCTCTCTCTCTCTCTCTCTCTCTCTCTCTCTCTCTCTCTCGCTGTCTCTCTTTCTCTTTCCCCTTTCTATCCTTGTCCCCCCCCCCCTCTCTCTCTCCCCATATGGAAAACAAATACATTTCAATGTATTTTCAGATGCATTTTCAGGATAAATGTGAAAATATAAAGATTTGAAAAAAAGGGTGAGGCTGTGGCAGATTGTGTGTGTGTGTGTGTGTGTATGTATGTACGCGTCCGTCGGTGTGATTGGCCGTGAGTTGTGTGTGTGTGTGTGTGTGTGTGTGTGTGTGTGTGTGGAGGCTGTATAGTAGCAGATGCCTGACCCCCAGGAGAGGTTCAGATCTAATTTGCTTGGCTGTCTTCATCCTCTCCTGGGACAGTTTACGGCAGAAAATACTGATTTAATAAGAACCTTACTAAACATTTGATCTCTCTCTCTCTCTCTCTCTCTCTCTCTCTCTCTCTCTCTCTCTCTCTCTCTCTCTCTCTCTCTCTCTTCTCTCTTCTCTCTCTCTCTTCCCTTTCTATCCTTGTCCCCCCCTCTCTCTCTCCCCATATGGAAAACAAATACATTTCAATGTATTTTCAGATGCATTTTCAGGATAAATGTGAAAATATAAAGATTTGAAAAAAAGGGTGAGGCTGTGGCAGATTGTGTGTGTGTGTGTGTGTGTATGTATGTACGCGTCCGTCGGTGTGATTGGCCGTGAGTTGTGTGTGTGTGTGTGTGTGTGTGTGTGTGTGTGTGTGTGTGTGTGTGTGTGTGTGTGTGGGAGGCTGTATAGTAGCAGATGCCTGACCCCCAGGAGAGGTTCAGATCTAATTTGCTTGGCTGTCTTCATCCTCTCCTGGGACAGGTTACGGCAGAAAAGACTGATTTAATAAGAACCTTACTAAACATTTGATCTTCTCTCTCTCTCTCTCTCTCTCTCTCTCTCTCTCTCTCTCTCTCTCTCTCTCTCTCTCTCTCTCTCTCTCTCTCTCTCTCTCTCTCTTTCCCCCTTCTATCCTCCCCCCCTCTCTCTCTCTCTCCCCATACAGAAAACAAATACATTTAAATACTGTATATTTTCAGATGCATTTTCATGATACATGTAAAAAAGTAATAATATACTGCATGTAATACATTTTGGCATATATTGCTAAATGTATTTAAAAATGCATCTGAAAATGTATTCATGAATGTGTATGAATATGTATTATAATACAATTAAGAATACATTTAGAATACTTTCTGAAATACATTGTTGAATATAATTTATGTTAGAATGCATTCTTAAACGTGTGTGTAAGAAATATATTTTCCATAAAAATATATGGCAAAATAATAAGAAATGGGAGAAATCTAATAAAATATTTTTAACTTTAAAACCCCCTCAGCGGAATACAAAGTGGCCTGGCTATGGCACGTTCCAGGATGACGGTTTACAGCATAATAACATCAGATTATAGCGCAGACAATCTATTCCTCTTCCGGTAGGATCTGTCCGACATCTGTCTGATATTGTTTTACGATATTGTCAAGCGACGTAATTGCCTACCTAGACAGGTGTGACATTGCATCGCTGTGAAATCATAAAACGACTAACAGTTCTATGCGTGTGCCAGGTGGCCGTTGAATGGCACGTATTATGTTATGTTATTATAGTATGGCTTCAACAAAATTCACAAGCTGATAAAGAAACAATAAATCACCAATTACAGCCAAAATAAACAGAGATTAAATACAGCCTAGCCTAATAAACAGAGATTAAACGCAGAGTGAACAGCACCACGAGTTCAGGAAACAGTGTCCCAACCTCATCCTAAACCTGTTGTCTCTCATGGTGGACGCCAACATTCCCGACGTCGCCCTGGAGCCTGACAAGACTAGTTAAGAAGGTGCGGGACAAGTTCCGATTGGATCTTGTCGGACGAGGAGGCGGTGCATTACATGCAGAGTCCAATTGATGAGAGCGAGGGAGCTCTGTTTGCTGCCGTGGTGGAGCAGATGAGAAGGACAGAACTATGATCTGGCTGAGACACGACGGATGGACACACAGGAGGGGTTGTATCCATAGTAACACCGGTCCCCTGCCCCTGTGTGTGTGTGAGAGATTGAGATGATCCATCCGTGATGGGCCCCGTGTAGCTCAGTTGGTAGAGCATGGCGCTTGCAACGCCAGGGTTGTGAGTTTGATTCCCATGGGGGGCCAGTATGAAAAAAATAATGTGTGCACTCACGTAAGCCGCTCTGGATAAGAGCGTCTGCTAAATGACTAAAAATGTAAATGTAAAAACATAGCAAAGGTACAATCGTGAAAAACATAATGCTGCAGACAATCTAATCCTTTCTCGGTTGGATCTGCAAAAGTGAGCAAAATGGTCTATAGACTACTTCCAGGATATATAGATATGTTGTGTTGTAATAACTAAACATTGACACTGTAATTTATGCTTAATCAATTTACCATTACTTTCAATTGAAATTGGAGCTCTGCAATTTTGAAATGTATTGCAATCCCCAGCTGCCCCTTTGTCACATGACGAAAGTTCCTCAGGGTCGCCGCTGCAAATCAAAAGAATCAAAGGGTTAAAAACAAAACAGCCGCCAATAACATCAGCTCATTTGGTTGAGTTTTCACTGAGTGTACAAAACTATAAGAACAGCTGCTACTTCCATGACACACTGATCTACTGACACACACTGATCTACTGACACAGACTGATCTACTGACACAGACTGATCTACTGACATAGACTGATCTACTGACACAGACTGATCTACTGACACACACTGATCTACTGACACACACTGATCTACTGACATGACTATCTACTGACATACTGATCTACTGACACAGACTGATCTTCTGACACACACTGATCTACTGACACAGACTGATCTACTGACACAGACTGATCTACTGACACAGACTGATCTACTGACACACACTGATCTACTGACATAGACTGATCTACTGACACAGACTGATCTACTGACACACACTGATCTACTGACATAGACTGATCTACTGACACACACTGATCTACTGACACACACTGATCTACTGACACAGACTGATCTACTGACATAGACTGATCTACTGACATAGACTGATCTACTGACATAGACTGATCTACTGACACAGACTAATCTACTGACACAGACTGATCTACTGACATAGACTGATCTACTGACACAGACTGATCTACTGACATAGACTTATCTACTGACATAGACTGATCACATGACTGAGACTGAACTACTGACAGACTGATCTACTGACATAGACTGATCTACTGACATAGACTGATCTACTGACATAGACTGATCTACTGACATAGACTGATCTACTGACACAGACTAATCTACTGACACACACTGATCTACTGACATAGACTGATCTACTGACACAGACTGATCTACTGACATAGACTTATCTACTGACATAGACTGATCACCTGACTGAGACTGAACTACTGACATAGACTGATCTACTGACACAGACTGATCTACTGACACAGACTTATCTACTGACATAGACTGATCACATGACTGAGACTGAACTACTGACATAGACTGATCTACTGACACAGACTGATCTACTGACACAGACTGATCTACTGACATAGACTGATCTACTGACGTAGACTGATCTACTGACACAGACTGATCTACTGACACAGACTGATCTACTGACATAGACTGATCTACTGACACAGACTGATCTACTGACATAGACTGATCTACTGACGCAGACTGATCTACTGACACAGACTGATCTACTGACACAGACTGATCTACTGACACACACTGATTTTCTGACACACACTGATCTACTGACACAGACTGAACTACTGACACACACTGATCTACTGACACAGACTGATCTACTGACACACACTGATCTACTGACATAGACTGATCTACTGACATAGACTGATCTACTGACATAGACTGATCACCTGACTGAGACTGAACTACTGACATAGACTGATCTAATGACATAGACTGATCTAATGACATAGACTGATCTACTGACACAGACTGATCTACTGACATAGACTGATCACCTGACATAGACTGATCTACTGACACAGACTGATCTACTGACATAGACTGATCACCTGACATAGACTGATCTACTGACACAGACTGATCTACTGACATAGACTGATCTAATGACATAGACTGATCTACTGACACAGACTGATCTACTGACATAGACTGATCACCTGACATAGACTGATCTACTGACATAGACTGATCTAATGACATAGACTGATCTACTGACACAGACTGATCTACTGACATAGACTGATCTACAGACACACATTGATCTACTGACACAGACTGATCTACTGACACAGACTGATCTACTGACATAGACTGATCACCTGACATAGACTGATCTACTGACATAGACTGATCTAATGACATAGACTGATCTACTGACACAGACTGATCTACTGACATAGACTGATCTACAGACACACATTGATCTACTGACACAGACTGATCTACTGACATAGACTGATCTACTGACATAGACTGATCTACTGACACAGACTGATCTACTGACATAGACTGATCTACTGACATAGACTGATCTACTGACACACACTGATCTACTGACACAGACTGATCTACTGACATAGACTGATCTACTGACATAGACTGATCTACTGACACACACTGATCTACTGACACAGACTGATCTACTGACATAGACTGATCTAATGACATAGACTGATCTACTGACACAGACTGATCTACTGACATAGACTGATCTACAGACACACATTGATCTACTGACACAGACTGATCTACTGACATAGACTGATCTACTGACATAGACTGATCTACTGACACAGACTGATCTACTGACATAGACTGATCTACTGACACAGACTGATCTACTGACACAGACTGATCTACTGACATAGACTGATCTACTGACACAGACTGATCTACTGACATAGACTGATCTACTGACACAGACTGATCTACTGACACAGACTGATCTACTGGCATAGACTGATCTACTGACACAGACTGATCTACTGACATAGACTGATCTACTGACACAGACTGATCTACTGGCATAGACTGATCTACTGACACAGACTGATCACCTGACATAGACTGATCTACTGACACAGACTGATCTACTGGCATAGACTGATCTACTGACACAGACTGATCTACTGACATAGACTGATCTACTGACACAGACTGATCTACTGACACAGACTGATCTACTGGCATAGACTGATCTACTGACACAGACTGATCACCTGACATAGACTGATCTACTGGCATAGACTGATCTACTGACACAGACTGATCACCTGACATAGACTGATCTACTGACACAGACTGATCTACTGGCATAGACTGATCTACTGACACAGACTGATCACCTGACATAGACTGATCTACTGGCATAGACTGATCTACTGACACAGACTGATCACCTGACATAGACTGATCTACTGGCATAGACTGATCTACTGACACAGACTGATCACCTGACATAGACTGATCTACTGACACAGACTGATCTACTGGCATAGACTGATCTACTGACACAGACTGATCTACTGACATAGACTGATCTACTGACACAGACTGATCTACTGACACAGACTGATCTACTGGCATAGACTGATCTACTGACACAGACTGATCTACTGACATAGACTGATCTACTGACACAGACTGATCTACTGACACAGACTGATCTACTGACACAGACTGATCTACTGACACACACTGATCTACTGACACAGACTGATCTACTGACACACACTGATCTACTGACACAGACTGATCTACTGACACACACTGTTCTACTGACACAGACTGATCTACTGACACACACTGATCTACTGACATAGACTGATCTACTGACATAGACTGATCTACTGACATAGACTGATCACCTGACTGAGACTGAACTACTGACATAGACTGATCTACTGACACAGACTGATCTACTGCCATAGACTGACCTACTGACATAGACTGATCTACTGACACACACTGATCTACTGACATAGACTGATCTACTGACACACACTGATCTACTGACACAGACTGATCTACTGACATAGACTGATCTACTGACATAGACTGATCTACTGACACAGACTGATCTACTGACATAGACTGATCTACTGACACACACTGATCTACTGACACAGACTGATCTACTGACACAGACTGATCAACTGACACACACTGATCTACTGACACACTGATCTACTGACACACACTGATCTACTGACATAGACTGATCTACTGACATAGACTGATCACCTGACTGAGACTGAACTACTGACATAGACTGATCTACTGACATAGACTGATCACATGACTGAGACTGAACTACTGACAGACTGATCTACTGACACAGACTGATCTACTGACATAGACTGATCTACTGACGTAGACTGATTTACTGACATAGACTGATGTACTGACACAGACTGATCTACTGACACAGACTGATCTACTGACACACACTGATCTACTGACACAGACTGAACTACTGACACACACTGATCTACTGACACAGACTGATCTACTGACACACACTGATCTACTGACACACACTGATCTACTGACATAGACTGATCTACTGACATAGACTGATCACCTGACTGAGACTGAACTACTGACATAGACTGTATCTAATGACATAGACTGATCTACTGACATAGACTGATCACCTGACATAGACTGATCTACTGACACAGACTGATCTACTGACATAGACTGATCTACTGACACAGACTGATCTACTGACATAGACTGATCTACTGACACAGACTGATCTACTGACATAGACTGATCTACTGACACAGACTGATCTACTGACACAAACTGATGTACTGACATTGACTGATCTACTGACACACACTGATCTACTGACACAGACTGATCTACTGACACACACTGATCTACTGACACACACTGTTCTACTGACACAGACTGATCTACTGACACACACTGATCTACTGACACAGACTGATCTACTGACACACACTGATCTACTGACATAGACTGATCTACTGACATAGACTGATCTACTGACATAGACTGATCACCTGACTGAGACTGAACTACTGACATAGACTGATCTACTGACACAGACTGATCTACTGACATAGACTGATCTACTGACACAGACTGATCTACTGACATAGACTGATCTACTGACACACACTGATCTACTGACACACACTGATCTACTGACACACACTGATCTACTGACACAGACTGATCTACTGACGTAGACTAACCAACTGACATAGACTGATCTACTGACAGAGACTGATCTAATGACATAGACTGATCTACTGACATAGACTGATCTAATGACATAGACTGATCTACTGACGTAGACTAACCAACTGACATAGATTGACCTACTGACATGGACTGACCTACTGACGTAGACTAACCAACTGACATAGACTGACATCCTGACATAGACTGATCTACTGACATAGACTGATCTACTGACACAGACTGATCTACTGACATAGACTGACCTACTGACACAGACTGATCTACTGACATAGACTGATCTACTGACACAGACTGATCTACTGACATAGACTGATCTACTGACATAGACTGATCTACTGACACAGACTGATCTACTGACACAGACTGATCTACTGAAACAGACTGATCTACTGACATAGACTGATCTACTGACATAGACTGACCTACTGACATAGACAGATCTACTGACACAGACTGATATACTGACACAAACTGATCTACTGACACAGACTGATCTACTGACATAGACTGATCTACTGACATAGACTGATCTACTGACACGGACTGATCTACTGACACATACTGATCTACTGACACACACTGATCTACTGACGTAGACTGATCTACTGACGTAGACTAACCAACTGACATAGACTGATCTACTGACATAGACTGACCTACTGACATAGACTGATCTACTGACACACACTGATCTACTGACACAGACTGATCTACTGACACACACTGATCTACTGACACACACTGTTCTACTGACACAGACTGATCTACTGACACACACTGATCTACTGACACAGACTGATCTACTGACACACACTGATCTACTGACATAGACTGATCTACTGACATAGACCGATCTACTGACATAGACTGATCACCTGACTGAGACTGAACTACTGACATAGACTGATCTACTGACACAGACTGATCTACTGACACAGACTGATCTACTGACTTAGACTGATCTACTGACATAGACTGATCTACTGACACAGACTGATCTACTGACATAGACTGACCTACTGACATAGACTGACCTACTGACATAGACTGATCTACTGGCACAGACTGATCTACTGACATAGACTGATCTACTGACACAGACTGATCTACTGACATAGACTGATCTACTGACACAGACTGATCTACTGACATAGACTGATCTACTGACACACACTGATCTACTGACACAGACTGATCTACTGACACAGACTGATCTACTGACGTAGACTAACCAACTGACATAGACTGATCTACTGACATAGACTGATCTAATGACATAGACTGATCTATTGACGTAGACTAACCAACTGACATAGACTGACCTAATGACATGGACTGACCTACTGACGTAGACTAACCAACTGACATAGACTGACCACCTGACATAGACTGATCAACTGACATAGACTGATCTACTGACACAGACTGATCTACTGACATAGACTGACATACTGACATAGACTGATCTACTGACACAGACTGATCTACTGACATAGACTGATCTACTGACAAAGACTGATCTACTGACATAGACTGATCTACTGACATAGACTGATCTACTGACATAGACTGATCTACTGACACAGACTGATCTACTGACGTAGACTAACCAACTGACATAGACTGATCTACTGACACAGACTGATCTACTGACACAGACTGATCTACTGACATAGACTGATCTACTGACACAGACTGATCTACTGACACAGACTGATCTACTGACATAGACTGATCTACTGACATAGACTGACCTACTGACATAGACTGATCTACTGAACTGACACAGACTGATCTACTGACACAGACTTATCTACTGACACAAACTGATCTACTGACACAGACTGATCTACTGACATAGACTGATCTACTGACATAGACTGATCTACTGACACAGACTGATCTACTGACACAGACTGATCTACTGACATAGACTGATCTACTGACACAGACTGATCTACTGACACACACTGATCTACTGACACACACTGATCTATTGACACAGACTGATCTACTGACATAGACTGATCTACTGACACAGTCTGATCTACTGACACACACTGATCTACTGACACACACTGATCTACTGACACAGACTGATCTACTGACATAGACTGATCTACTGACACAGTCTGATCTACTGACACACACTGATCTACTGACACACACTGATCTACTGACACAGACTGATCTACTGACACAGACTGATCTACTGACACACACTGATCTACTGACACACACTGATCTACTGACACAGACTGATCTACTGAAATAGACTGATCACCTGACTGAGACTGAACTACTGACATAGACTGATCTACTGACATAGACTGATCACCTGATTGAGACTGAACTACTGACATAGACTGATCTACTGACACAGACTGATCTACTGACACACACTGATCTACTGGCATAGACTGATCTACTGACATAGACTGATCTACTGACACAGACTGATCTACTGACACAGACTGATCTACTGACATAGACTGATCTACTGACGTAGACTGATCTACTGACATAGACTGATCTACTGACACAGACTGATCTACTGACACAGACTGATCTACTGACATAGACTGATCTACTGACAAAGACTGATCTACTGACACAGACTGATCTACTGACATAGACTGATCTACTGACACACACTGATCTACTGACACAGACTGATCTACAGACACACATTGATCTACTGACACAGACTGATCTACTGACACACACTGATCTACTGACACAGACTGATCTACTGACACACACTGTTCTACTGACACACACTGATCTACTGACATAGACTGATCTACTGACACACACTGATCTACTGACACAGACTGATCTACTGACACACACTGATCTACTGACATAGACTGATCTACTGACATAGACTGATCACATGACTGAGACTGAACTACTGACATAGACTGATCTACTGACACACACTGATCTACTGACGTAGACTTATCTACTGACATAGACTTATCTACTGACACAGACTGGTCTACTGACACAGACTGATCTACTGACATAGACTGATCTACTGACACACACTGATCTACTGACACAGACTGATCTACTGACACACACTGATCTACTGACACACACTGATCTACTGACATAGACTGATCTACTGACATAGACTGATCACATGACTGAGACTGAACTACTGACATAGACTGACCTACTGACACAGACTGATCTACTGACGTAGACTTATCTACTGACATAGACTGATCTACTGACACACACTGATCTACTGACGTAGACTTATCTACTGACATAGACTGATCTACTGACACAGACTGGTCTACTGACACAGACTGATCTACTGACACAGACTGATCTACTGACATAGACTGATCTACTGACACAGACTGATCTACTGACATAGACTGATCTACTGACACAGACTGATCTACTGACACAGACTGATCTACTGACGTAGACTAACCAACTGACATAGACTGATCTACTGACATAGACTGATCTAATGACATAGACTGATCTATTGACGTAGACTAACCAACTGACATAGACTGACCTAATGACATGGACTGATCACCTGACTGAGACTGAACTACTGACATAGACTGATCTACTGACATAGACTGATCTACTGACACAGACTGATCTACTGACACACACTGATCTACTGACACAGACTGATCTACTGACACACACTGATCTACTGACATAGACTGATCTACTGACATAGACTGATCACCTGACTGAGACTGAACTACTGACATAGACTGATCTACTGACACAGACTGATCTACTGACACAGACTTATCTACTGACATAGACTGATCACATGACTGAGACTGAACTACTGACACAGACTGATCTACTGACATAGACTTATCTACTGACATAGACTGATCTACTGACACAGACTGGTCTACTGACACAGACTGATCTACTGACACAGACTGATCTACTGACATAGACTGATCTACTGACACACACTGAACTACTGACATAGACTGATCTACTGACACACACTGATCTACTGACATAGACTTATCTACTGACATAGACTGATCTACTGACACAGACTGGTCTACTGACACAGACTGATCTACTGACACAGACTGATCTACTGACATAGACTGATCTACTGACACAGACTGATCTACTGACATAGACTGATCTACTGACACACACTGATCTACTGACACAGACTGATCTACTGACACAGACTGATCTACTGACGTAGACTAACCAACTGACATAGACTGATCTACTGACATAGACTGATCTAATGACATAGACTGATCTATTGACGTAGACTAACCAACTGACATAGACCGACCCTGCAGGACTGATCACCTGACTGAGACTGAACTACTGACATAGACTGATCTACTGACATAGACTGATCTACTGACACAGACTGATCTACTGACACACACTGATCTACTGACACAGACTGATCTACTGACACACACTGATCTACTGACATAGACTGATCTACTGACATAGACTGATCACCTGACTGAGACTGAACTACTGACATAGACTGATCTACTGACACAGACTGATCTACTGACACAGACTTATCTACTGACATAGACTGATCACATGACTGAGACTGAACTACTGACACAGACTGATCTACTGACACAGACTGATCTACTGACATAGACTGATCTACTGACATAGACTGATCTACTGACACAGACTGATCTACTGACACAGACTGATCTACTGACACACACTGATTTTCTGACACACACTGATCTACTGACTCAGACTGAACTACTGACACACACTGATCTACTGACACAGACTGATCTACTGACACACACTGATCTACTGACACAGACTGATCTACTGACACACACTGATCTACTGACATAGACTGATCTACTGACACACACTGATCTACTGACACAAACTGATCTACTGACATAGACTGATCTACTGACACAGACTGATCTACTGACACACACTGATCTACTGACACAGACTGATCTACTGACACAGACTGATCTACTGACACACACTGATCTACTGACACAGACTGATCTACTGACACAGACTGATCTACTGACACACACTGATCTACTGACACAGACTGATCTACTGACACACACTGATCTACTGACACAGACTGATCTACTGACACACACTGATCTACTGACATAGACTGATCTACTGACACACACTGATCTACTGACACAAACTGATCTACTGACATAGACTGATCTACTGACACAGACTGATCTACTGACACACACTGATCTACTGACACACACTGTTCTACTGACACAGACTGATCTACTGACACACACTGATCTACTGACACACACTGATCTACTGACACAGACTGATCTACTGACACACACTGATCTACTGACACACACTGATCTACTGACACAGACTGATCTACTGACACACACTGATCTACTGACACAGACTGATCTACTGACATAGACTGATCTACTGACATAGACTGATCACCTGACTGAGACTGAACTACTGACATAGACTGATCTAATGACATAGACTGATCTACTGACATAGACTGATCACCTGACATAGACTGATCTAATGACATAGACCGATCTACTGTTACTAGCCCCAATTCTGACTTGTGCTCAGATTTCTGCTTCACTGATTTCTGCTCTCGTAAAAGCCTGGGCTTTCTGCATGTTAACACTAGAAGCTTATTACCTAAAATGTATCAATTGAAAGTGTGGGTTCACAGCTCCAGTCCAGATGTTTTGGTCATTACTGACACGTGGTTAAGAAAGAGTGTTCTGAACACTGATGTTAACCTTTGTGGTTAGAACCTTTTTTGGCAAGACAGATCTTCCAAAGGAGGTGGAGTGGCAATCTTTACCAAGGAACACCTTCAGTGATTTGTTGTCTCCACCAAGTCTGTCCCCAAACAATTAGATTTGCTGATTTTAAGCATTAAGATTTCAAATTTCTATTTGTTGACTGTTGCTGGTTGTTATCGTCCACCATCAGCACCGGCCTGTACCCTACCTGCCCTAAGCTCTCTCCTGACCCCTTACACTAAGGCTGAATTTGTCCTGCTAGGTGACCGAAACTGGGACCTGCTTAAAACCTCTTAAGGATCTGACCCTTTTTTTCTATTTCCGCCTAAAATGATATACCCAAATCGAACTTCCTGTAGTTCAGGACCTGAAGCAAGGAGATGCATATTCTTCATATCATTTGAAAGGAAACACTTTGAAGTTTGTGGAAATTTGAAATGAATGTACGAGAATATAATACATTAGATCTGGTAAAAGATAATACAAACAAAAAAACATGTGTTTTCTATTGTTGTTTTTGTTCCATCATCTTTGAAATGCAAGAGAAAGGCCACAATATAATATTGCAGTTTAGGCGTAATTTAGATTCTGGCCACTAGATGGCAGCAGTGTGTGTGCAAAGTTCCAGATTGATTCAGTGAATCATTGCAATACTGGACTATTTTGTATCAAGTCTCCCCAAATGTGCTGAATTGGTCAATTGATATATTTTCAAGTACATAACTATAGAGAACATACAAAAATGGTATGGTAATACAAAATGTAAGTTTGCACACTCCCAGGAATATCAAACATGATGGATCATAACCTTATACACTAACTTTCACATATCTCGATGGCTGGGCGGGATGGGTGTGGAGCCAGAGACAGCAGGGGTTCAAACTGTAGAACCCAGTTCCTACATTTGAATATAAAAATTGATTTGATCAAACGAAACTATCCTACATTTTATCTCTGAGACCCTTAGGATGACAAATCAGTGTAAGTACATTATTTACCTTCAGAGGTGAATGTATCAAACCAGTTGCCGTGATACGTTTTTTGTTGTTGTGCACTCTTCTCAAACAATAGCATGGTATTTTTTCACTGTAATAGCTACTGTAAACTGGACAGTGCAATTAGTTTCAAAATAATTTAAGCTTGGTCACAATGGTCATTCTAATTAAACTAGCGAAAGTTAGCTCAACCGTCCCATATACGGGACACCGATCCCGTAGAGGTTAAACCACCTGACCAAGCCCTAAAGCAATGGGACTCCCTAAATCTTTCTCAGATTATTACCAATCCAACGAGGGTCTGGTTTGCTAACTACCTCTCTCAAAGAGTGCAGTGTATAAAGTCAGAACTTCTGCTGTCTCAGCCACTGCCTGTCACCAAGGGAGTACCCCAAGGCTCGATCCTAGGCCCCACGCTCTTCTCAATTTACTTCAACATAGCTTAGGCAGTAGGAAGCTCGCTCCTCAATTTATATGCAAATGATACAGTCTTATACTCAGCTGGTCCCTCCCCAGATTTTGTGTTAAACACTCTACAACAGTGTCCAAAAAGCTTTCTCTGCTCTTAACCTTGTTCTGAACACTTCCAAAACAAAGGTAATGTGGTTCAGTAAGAAGAATGCCCCTCTCCCCATCGGTGTGATTACTACCTCTGAGGGTTTAGAGCTTGAGGTAGTCATCTTATACAAGTACTTGGGAGTATGGCTAGACGGTACACTGTCCTTCTCTCAGCACATATCCAAGCTGCAGGCTAAGGTTAAATCTAGACTTGGTTTCCTTTATCGTAATCGCTCCTCTTTCACCCCAGCTGCCAAACTAACCCTGATTCAGATGACCATCCTACCCATGCTAGATTACGGCGACGTAATTTATAGATCGGCAGGTAAGGTTGCTCTCGAGCGGCTAGATGTTCTTTACCATTCGGCCTTCAGATTTGCCACCAATGCTCCTTATAGGACACATCACTGCACTCTATACTCCTCTGTAAACTGGTCATCTCTGTATACCCGACGCAAGACCCACTGGTTGATGCTTATTTATAAAACCTTCTTAGGCCTCACTCCCCCCTATCTGAGAAACCTACTGCAGCCCTCATCCTCCACATACAACACCCGTTCTGTCAGTCACATTCTGTTAAAGGTCCCCAAAGCACACACATCCCTGGGTCGCTCCTCTTTTCAGTTCGCTGCAGCTAGCAACTGGAACAACAATCTGCAAAAAAAACACTCAAACTGGACAGTTTTATCTCCATCTCTACATTCAAAGACTCAATCATGGACACTCTTAATGACACTTGTGGCTGCTTTTTGCGTGACGTACCTTTTTATCCTTTGTGATGGTTTTGCTGCTACCATGTTGTGCTGCTGCCGTGTTATTGTCATGTTGTGTTGCTACCCTTCTGTGTTGTTGTCTTAGGTCTCTCTTTATGTAGTGTTGTGGTGTCTCTCTCTTGTTGTGATGTGTGTTTTGTCCTATATTTGTATTTTTAATCCAAGCCCCGCGTCCCCGCAGGAGGTATTTTGCCTCTTGGTAGGCCGTCATTGTGAATAAGAATTTGTTCGCCATTTTATAAACATGCCTCGATAGGAAGACGTTTGACCCCGGCACAATCTCTATCTAAAAAACGTAAAACTATAATAATAGCAGGTCATAATATATTGCCAATATGTTTTTTAGTTTAATAGACAAATTCCATAATGTCTCATTCTAATCTTTAAATTTGAATTTCACACCTGATTTGATTTTACAGCTATGTCCTAGTAACTATGTCCTAGTAACGTGGTGGAACCAGCCTGAATTGTTGCATTCATCATTGCTTTTTCCCTTCACATATCAGTCTGGGCTTTGCACAGTAGATGGAGCTTTGGAATAAGCCAGAAAATGGACGGTGGAATCAGTGTACTCTTACGATGTTTCTCAAAATGCATGCTACCGTGCTCCAAGCATGCAAATTGGAGCACAGGAAGGTCGGAGTATGAGTCCAAATCAAAGCAAGCTTCAACGGAAAGTATGCACAGAAATATGATGCATCCACATAGAAAATGATGCAACATTTCTTCAAATCAATGGTTTGAGCTGAAGCGAAAGAAAATGCACTCTGACTTCGGAATGAAATGTTGCCTATTTACATCTCACGTGTTGCTGACTACAATATGTCAATATTTTATCTTGATACATTAATAAATACATGCTGTGTTAATTTTGTAATGTTTACCTGCCTACAATATCCACTGTAATGTGCGTAGATCGAAACCCCATAGTAAGTCAATAGGGCTAACTGGCTAGCTACTACTGTTAGCTAGCCAGATACCCACGAAGAATTGACATCTACCTTGCGTAACATTAGTTTTAGGTCATTTTTGCCAGTGAAACTATCTGGTTAGCCACATTATTACGATTCACATATAGCTAGCTGATATAGTAGTTATGACGTAAAACATTTGAATGTGTATATCTTGTTTTGTCTCTATTGCCATTGTCCTGACTGGAAGAAGGTTCAGTGAATGGGTAAGTCCATAGTAATTCAATAGGGCTAACTGGCTAGCTAGCTAGCCACGAATAATTGGTAGCTACCTACCCACGGAAAATTGACATTTACCTTGCGTTAATTAGTTTTAGGTCATTTTGGCCTGTTTCACTAGCTGGCTAGCTAGATTACTATGATTCACATATATCTAACTGATAATTATGAAGTAAAAAGTCTGCTTTGTGTATATCTTGTTTCGTCTCTATTGTTGCCGTCGTCCTGGCTGGAAGAAGGTTTTAACTACTTTGCAGATATGAAACAAAAAGACAATCATAATATCAGTAAATATATAAAATTACCAGTTTATGCTACAAAACCAACTTTATAAGAGGTTTTAAAAATAGGTTGTCAATAGGGCTAACTGGCTAGCTACTAGTATTAGCTATAAAATACTTATTTTCCACCATAATTTGCAAATAAATTCATTAAAAATCCTACAAAGTGATTTTCTGGATTTCTTTTTCTCATTTTGTCTGTCATAGTTGACGTGTACCTATGATGAAAATTACAGGCCTCTCTCATCTTTTTAAGTGGGAGAACTTGCACAATTGGTGGCTGACTAAATACTTTTTTCCCCCACTGTATATATGATGGGAAGATGCATAAGGAACTGTCACCTCTAAATTCTCCTGATAATCTGTCCCTTCAGTTCAGTTGTGATGTTCCAATTTTTAAATCCTCGTAATTTAGCCGCTACTTTGTACTACTAATGAGCTTCCTGTACAAATCAAATCAAATCAAATGTTATTGTTCACATACACATATTTAGCAGATGTTATTATGGGTGTAGCGAAATGCTTGTATTCCTAGCTCCAACAGTGCAGTAGTATCTAACAATACACAACAATACACACACATCTAAAAGTAAAATAATGGAATTAAGAAATATATAAATATTAGGATGATTAATGTCGGAATGGCATTGACTAAAACACAGTAAAATACAGTATATTTTATTTATTTTTTGTCATTTAGCAGACGCTCTTATCCAGAGCAATTAGGGTTAAGTGCCTTGCTCAAGGGCACATTGACAGTTTTTTCACCTAGTCGGCTCGGGGATTAGAACCAGCGACCTTTCGGTTACTGGCACAACACTCTTACCCACTAAGCCACCTGCCGCCCTAGTATATACATACATGTGAGAAACAAACACGTCCTTCTCTGTCGTTTATGGTTTGGGCCCCAAAAGCCACACATGATTAATGCATTATGTATTACTTTGCAAGATCAAGGTGTCAAATGAAAAACTCCTTAAGGTGCTATTTTGACTAGCAAAGTCTTTCCTTTCATTTTAGTCAGTGACTCAGTTGTCAGACATTTTCTTTCGAACTTTAAACAGTAAATTTAGGCTGCTTTTTTTGTCTCCAGAAAGGTTTTGTAGCAGCAAAGGGAAGACGGCATATGCATGCATATCCTTTTGAGGAAAACGGTCAAATCAGAAATCAATCAGACTGATTTATTTATAGATTCAGACTAGAGTCTGGCAAAGCTGGAAAGGGAATTAAAAGCCCTAGAATTGTATCTCGGCTTGAATATTTTGACATAATAGAGGGACCTATCCCAGATTATAAGCACAATGTGCTACTGGGGATTGCCAGGAGCAGTTTATGGTAAACAGCAAAAAATCATGAGATGTCATGGTATATAGGTAGATCAAGTCAACATCTAGATGGCATGCTATTGAATACAAAGCCACCATGCGACGTCTCACGTGTACCACGTTTGATCACCCAAATAACATTTTGGAAGGCACAGGAAAGGTACCTTGCCAGATCATGTCTCTACTACTTACCGAAAGTCATATTTCTGAGTGTTGCTTGAAGATTTTGTCAAAGAAATGCAATGTCTTTATGGGGTGGGTAATGTTTCTTTCAACATGCATCTTTGCCTCCTCCTGCCAAGAAGTGGTTGCAATTGGGGTCCTCTCTGGACTCATTTCAGTTTTGTTTTCCAGTCGTATAATGCAATATGATAGATATTGTCAAGAGCTCTTTGCAAATCCTTAAAACATTTTGGATGCAGAGAGCCTTACCAGCCTATGGACACAAGGTACTTGGTAGTGCTTCATCAGAATGCAAATAAGTATTTGAATGCCTTGTAGGACCTAAACAGTTAAAAACATGTGACACATAGTTGCAGTGGTGTCACAGGCCTTGGTAGTGCTAACATTCAAACTCTTAGTAAACAAGATTGTATCACTTTGTGCAAACATGCAGTACAGTGAGGCATTGAGAAAACAGTCATTGTAAATGGAGAAGTGATACATTCTGAAAATTACACGTGTATACAAACACAATTCTTATACTGTTATCTTGGACAATGTTGCCCACAGCATTTTCTCTGTGAAGACAATTATTTTCTGTGAACACGATAATGGCAAGGATATGCATATTCTTGATACTATTTGAAAGGAAATACTTTGAAGTTTTTGGAAATGTGAAATTAATGTAGGAGAACATAACACAATAGATCTGGTAAAAGATAAAACAAACAAAAAAACATGTTTTCTATTTTTATTTTAGTTGCATCATCTTAGAAATGAAAATAAAGTCCATACATTCAGATAGGAAGCTGGAGGTAATTTAGATGTTACCCACAAGAGGGCAGCAGTGTATGTGCAAAGTTTCAGACTGATACAATGATGGATGACAACACAACATCATATTTTGTGTCAAGACTCCAAGGTGTCCCTCACGAGCTAGCCCAAATAGACCCAAGTTGCCTCCAAGTGGTCGAATTGGTCAATTGATACATTTTAAAGTACATAACTATAGAGAACATACTGAAATGCTATGGAAATAAATAATTAAAGTTTACACACTCCCAGGAATGTCATACATGATGGATCATTAGCTTCCCTTCAGAAAAGGTACAAACAGGAGACGCAACGATAATGCTGATCCGATGCCTCCCAACACAGAAGTTAACTATTTCAGATAAGGGCCAAGTTAACAGCCAGCACTGATCTAATGTCATAAGTGAATACACCACAAACCACACACAAAGTGAAAAAAATATATATATTTACACATTCTTTACAATTACAGTATTTAGAACACCCACCGTCCTCTACACAAGAGGGGACAGAAGGTGCCGCAGTGGACTTTGTGCCGTACTCAGCAAGCTCCTGGACGAGCAGCTCTCTGAAGGCCAGCTGTGTCATGGGGGTCTGTCCCCAGCTCTTAGCCATTTCCTTCTGGAGGATGAACGCATTCACCACAGCAATGTTAATGAAGTGATAGAACAATGTCTTGTACCATTTCAATGTCTTGTGGAGAACATTGTAGTAGCCTATCAGCGCGTCTACATTCACACCTCTAGATGACCGGGGCGGGGCTAGGTGTGGAGCCAGAGACCGCAGCAGGGGTCAGACTGGATTAACCCGTTTCTACAGTTGAATGAGTGGGGGATGGACGACTTGAATGTAGTGGTTCCCTAAGGTCATCTGAGTCATTGGCACTATTGAAGATAAAAAACATTCAGTAAGAACTCAAGGTGAAAGATGGCGCCGGAGGAGATGGCTGCCGTTTTACGGCCCTCTAACCAATTGTGCTATTATGTGTGTTTTTTCGAGTTATTTGTAATGTATCCTGTACATAATGTTTCTGCCATCGTCTCTTATAACCAAAAAGAGCTTCTGGATATAAGGACAGCGAATACTCACCTCATATTGGACTAAGATTTTTTCTTCAACGAGTTGGATGAGAAGGATATTCTACAGACACCCGACAAGGCCCAAATCCCTGTCATTAGCATGAGAAAGAGACAGAGATATCGTGGACGTAGGTCGGGGTGCCTTGTAAGGATCCAACGGCGAGCGAGTAATCTGCCTCTTCCATCAATCCTATTAGCCAACGTTCAATCATTTGAAAACAAAATGGACTACCTAAGAGTACGGTTATCCTACCAACAGGATATTAAAAACTGTAATATCTTATGTTTCACCGAGTCATGGATGAACGACGACATGGATAACATACATCTGGCAGGAAATACGCTATATCGGCAGGATAGAATGGCTTACTCCGGTAAGACAAGGGGTGGCGGTCTGTGTATTTTTGTAAACAACAGCTGGTGCATAAAATCTAATACTAAGGAAGCCTCAAGGTTTTGCTCGCCTTGCACTGTCAACTGTGGGACCTTATATAGACCGGTGTGTGCCTTTCCAAATCATGTCCAATCAATTGAATTTACCACAGGTGGACTCCAATCAAGTTGTAGAAACATCCAAGGATAAATCCATGGAAACAGGATGCACCTGAGCTCAATTTCGATTCTCATAGCAAAAGGGTCTGAATACTTATGTAAATAAGGTATTTGTTTTTTTATTTTGAATAAATGTGCAAAACTTTCTACAAACCTGTTTTCGCTTCGTCATTATGGGGTATTGTGTGTAGAATTTGTATTTATTTAATCCATTTTTGAATAAGGCTGTAACTTTAATTACGGGACTTTAATGCAAGGAAATGTACATCCGTTCTACCTAATTTCTACCAGCATGTTAAATGAGCAACCAGAGGAAAAAATATCTCTAGACCACCTTTACTCCAAACACAGAGACGCATACAAAGCTCTCCCTCGCCCTCCATTTGGCAAATCTGACCATAATTCTATCCTCCTGATTCCTGCTTATGAGCAAAAACTAAAGCAGGAAGCACCAGTGACTTGGTTAATAAGGAAGTGGTCAGATGACGCAGATGCTAAGCTACAGAACTGTTTTGCTAGCACAGACTGGAATATGTTCTGGGATTCTTCCGATGGCATTGAGGAGTACACCACATCAGTAACAACATGATTCAATCAGACCACCATAGTCCCTGTGCCAAGAACACTAAGATAACCTGCCTAAATGACTACAGACCCATAGCCCTCCCGTCTGTAGCCATAAAGTGCTTTGAAAGGCTGGTCATGGCTCACATCAACACCATTATCCCAGAAACCCTAGACCCACTCCAATTTGCATACCACCCCAACAGATCCACATATGATGCAATCTCTATTGCACTCCACAACTCCCTTTCCCACCTGGACAAGAGGAACACCTACGTGAGAATGCTATTCATTGACTACAGCTCAGTATTCAACACCATAGTGCCCTCAAAGCTCATCACTAAGCTAAGGACCCTGGGACTAAACACCTCCCTCTGCAACTGGATCCTGGACTTCCTGATGGGCTGCCCAGATCTTTAAAAAGTTATACAGCTGCACCATCGAGAGAATTCTGACTGGATGCATCACCGCCTGGTATGGCAACTGCTCGGCCTCCCAACACAAAGCAATACAGATGGTACTACGTACGGCCAAGTACATCACTGGGGCCAAGCTTCCTGCCAGGAAGGAGCATCCAGATTGCTTCTTCCAATTGTTGATAAACATGCACCTGTAAGGAAACTGACTCTTAGAACTGTTAAGGCTCCATGGATTCATGAGGAATTGAAAAACTGTATGGTTGAAAGAGATGTGGCAAAAGGAGTGGCTAATAAATCTGGCTGCACATCTGACTGGTTTACTTACTGCAAATAGAGAAATTATATGACTGAACTCAACAAAAAGAAGAAGAAACTGTATTATGAAGCCAACATCAATGATATAAAGAATGATGGATTTTTTTTGGGAGAACTTTAAATGAAATTATTGGCAGAAAGATACATTCAACTCAGTCTTTCATCAAATCAGATGGCTTATTCATGACAAAACCATTTGATGTTGCCAATTATTTTAATGATTACTTCATTGGCAAAGTGGGCAAACTTAGGCAGGAAATGCCCACAATGAACAGTGAGCCATCATATTCATGCATAAAAAAACAAATAATGACAGTAAAGCATTGCAAGTTTGAATTTTGTAAAGTTAGTGAGGGAGAGGTGGAAAAAGTATTGTTATCGATCAATAATGACAAACCTCCTGGCATTGACAACTTAGATGGAAAGCTACTGAGGATGGTAGCTAACTCTATAGCCACTCCTATCTGTCATATCTGTGGTCCTCTGTAGCTCAGCTGGTAGAGCACGGCGCTTGTAACGCCAAGGTAGTGGGTTCGATCCCCGGGACCACCCATACACAAAAATGTATGCACGCATGACTGTAAGTCGCTTTGGATAAAAGCGTCTGCTAAATGGCATATTAAATTAATGAAATATCTTTAATCTGAGCCTAGAGGAAAGTCTTTGTCCTCAGGCCTGCAGGGAAGCGAAAGTAATTCCGCTACCCAAGAATGGTAAAGCGGCCTTTACTGGTTCTAACAGTAGACCTATAAGCTTGCTGCCAGCTCTTAGCAAACTGTTGGAAAAAATTGTGTTTGACCAAATACAATGCTATTTCTCTGTAAACAAATTAACAACATACTTTCAGCATGCTTATAGGGAAGGGCACTCAACATGTACTGCACTGACACAAATGACTGATGATTGGTTGAAAGAAATTGATAATAAGAAGATTGTGGGAGCTGTACTGTTAGATTTCAGTGCAGCCTTTGATATTATTGACCATAACCTGTTGTTGAAAAAACTGATGTGTTATGGCTTTTCAACCTCTGCCATATCGTGGATTCATAGCTATATATCTAATTAAACAAAAATTGTTTTCTTTCATGTCAAACATGTAAAGTGTGGTGTACCACAGGGCAGCTCTCGAGGCCCTCTTTTCTAGTTGTACCAATGACCTGCCACTGGCATTAAACAAAGCATGTGTGTCCATGTATGCTGACGATTCAACCATATACTCATCAGCAACCACAGCTAATGAAATCACTGAAACCCTTAACAAAGAGTTGCAGTCTGTTTTGGAATGGGTGGCCACTAATAAACTGGTCCTGAACATCTCTAAAACTAAGAGCATTGTATTTGGTACAAATCATTCCCTAAGTTCTAGACCTCAGCTGAAGCTGGTAATGAATGGTGTAGCTGTTAAACAAGTTGAGGAGACTAAATTACTTGGCGTTATCTTAGATTGTAAACTATCATGGTCAAAACATATAGATGCAATGGTTGTAAAGATGGGGAGAGGTCTGTCTGTAATAAAGAGATGCTCTGCTTTTTTGACACCCCACTCCAAAAAGCAAGTTCTGCAGGCTCTAGTTTTGTCTAATGTTGATTATTGTCCAGTCCAGCATGATGTTTCCACCCCCAGTCGTGTGGTCCAGTGCTGCAAGGAAAGACCTAGTTAAGCTGCAGCTGGCCCAGAACAGAGTGGCACGTCTTGTTCTTCATTGTAATCAGAGGGCTGATATAAATACTATGCATGCCAGTCACTCTTGGCTAAGAGTTGAGGAGAGATTAACTACATCACTTCTTCTTTTTATAAGAAACATTAATGTGTTGAAAACCCCAAATTGTTTGCTTAGTCAACTTACACACAGCACTGACACACACACACTTACCCCCACCAGACATGCCACCAGGGGTCGTTTCACAGTCCCCAAATCCAGAACAAATTCAAGAAAGCGTACAGTATTAAATAGAGACATTATTGCCATTCCATCTCATATAGCTCAAATAAACAGCAAACCTGGTTTAAAAAAACAGATAAAGCAACACCTCATGGCACAATGGCTTTCCCCTATTTGACCTAGATAGTTTGTGTGTATGTATTGATATGTAGGCTTCGTGTGTCTTTTATAAAACATTTATGTAGCTCTGTCCTTGAGCTGTTCTTGTCTATTAATGTTCTGTATTATGTCATGTTTCATGTTTTGTGTGGACCCCAGGAAGAGTAGCTGCTACTTTTGCAACAGCTAATGGGGATCCTGATAAATACCAAATACCAATAATAAGAAGAGACTTGCTTGGGCCAGGAAACACGAGCAATGAACATTAGACCGGTGGAAATCTGTCCTTTGGTCTGTGAGATTTTTGGTTCCAACCGCCGTGTCTTTGTGAGACCCAGAGTAGGTGAACGGATGATCTCCGCATGTGTGATTCCCACCGTGAAGCATGGAGTAGGTGGTGTGATGGTGTGGGGGTGCTTTGCTGGTGACACTGTCAGTGATTTATTTAGAATTCAAGGCACACTTAACCAGCATGTCTACCACATCATTCTGCAGCAATACGCCATCCCATCGGGTTTGCACTTAGTGGGACTATAATTTGTTTTTCAACAGGACAATGACCCAAAACACACCTCCAGGCTGTATAAGGGCTATTTGACCAAGGAGAGTGATGGAGTGCTGCATCAGATGACCTGGCCTCCACAATCCCCCAACCTCAACCCAATTGAGATGGTTTGGGATGAGTTGGACTGCAGAGTGAAGGAAAAGCAGCCAAGAAGTGCTCAGCATATGTGGGAACTCCTTCAAGACTGTTGGAAAAGCATTCCAGGTGAAGCTGGTTGAGAGAATGCCAAGAGTGTGCAAAGCTGTCATCAAGACAAAAGGTGGCTACTTTTAAGAATCTCAAATCTACATGATTCCATATGTGTTATTTCATAGTTTGATGTCTTCATTATTATTCTACAATGTAGAAAATAGTACAAATAAAGAAAAACCCTGGAATGAGTAGGTGTGTCCAAACCTTTGACTGGTACTGTATATGTATATACAGTATATAATCAAAGAAAAAATCAAAATAAAATCTCAAATGAATAATCCAGTCTAAAGTCGCATCCTTCCCTTCCGAAAACATTTATTCAGTGGTTGAGTCAAAAGCAGTCTAGATCAGTGTCACTTTCACGGTTAATTTCTGCTAGAATCTCATCCAAATCTGTATATCTGGACTTCGTTTTAGCTTTTCCAGTGTTAGAAGCCATTGTTGTACTTCCTAAAATTGCTAAAAACGTTGTAGAACTAAATCAAGCTGTGTGTAATGAAAACTCCTCTTGGTCCGTTCGATTTTCAATGGAGAATGAGTCTCGTTTGCTCGCGGGCACAATGGCTTTTACTCATACAAAGGACCATCACATACTCATGTAAAGCCCAGCTCATTGGCTATCTAGCTAGCTATGTTTCAAAACGATAGGTGGTTTTTGAACCAAGATACAGTCAATCAAGTGATCACCGCTCGTCTAATTGGTTTGTAATGAGGTTAGCCCTTGGTGGGCTAAAATAACTTTTCTGTAGCCTATAAGTCATGCAGAATGCTGAAAAAGTTTGGCTGCCTTCTTGAGTATCTGAGTATCGCAGAAAAACAGAACTTGACTGGGTGAAACAAGATGTAGCATTTATATTACGTCAAAATGCTTTGTTGCAAGTTGAAAGAGTCGGAATTCAGGCGGAATGCTTTATATAACATGGATCGTGTTAGGATACAAAAATTGATTTTATCAAACAAAACTACACTGGATTTTATCTCAGGGACCCTCAGGATGACAAATCTGAGCAAGATTACTGAATGTAAGTACATTATGTGAATGTATCAAACTTTCAGGGGGCCAGTATGAAAAAAATGTATGCACTCGCTCTGGATAAGAGCGTCTGCTAAATGACGTGAACGTAAACGTAAAATGTAAAATGTTGTTGTGCACTATCTTCAAATAATAGCATGGTATTTCTTTGCTGTAATACCTACTTGGACACTGCAGTTAGATGAACAATAAGACATGTATATGTCCGTGAAAATATGCTTTTGTTTACACCGTCATTGTAGTCACCTTATCCGTATTGAGCAACAACTGTCCCGATTTCGGGACACCCATCCAGTAGAGGTTAACTTAAAAAACAACAACATTTACATTGAAGTAGAAAAGAAGCCACTGTATCGAGTGACGGGACACGTGTAAATACATGAGAGACGGTCTGTTGTGAGAGACGGTCCAGTGAGTGTCACAATCGTTGAGAGACGGGTCTGACCAATTTGCAGCGTGGTATGCGTACATGTTTATTAAGACAAATAAACACTTGACAAAATAACAAAACAACGAAACGTGAAGCTCAAACAGTGGCTAACACAACAAGCCAAACACGAGTCACGATCCCACAACTAAGGTAGGCAACCAGGCTACCTAAGTATGATCCCCAATCAGAGACAACGATCGACAGCTGCCTCTGATTGGGAACCACACCCGTCCAACATAGATCTAAACATACTAGATCGCCACATAGAATTACACATTACATAGAATACTCACACCTTTGACCAAACCAACTAGCAAACTCTATGTCAGGGCGTGACAGTGAGACCTGACAAAAATGTAGGCTATCTAAAGAAGAAGAGAAGCCACTATCTAGCATGGAATATGGAATGAGACGAGAACATGAATGTATGGAATATTAATTATTTTGAACTTTGAACTTTTAAAAAACATTTACATTGATGTGTGAAATTATATGAATATTAAACCCCCTAGAGTCGATGTCCGCACCCCCGCGGATAAATATATATGTCTTATATCTCTCAGATATATGGCAGACACTTCAGAACATTTTTTTTTTGACTATCTGTTGTTCCATATAGTGAATCTGTTATGTAATGAGTTTATATGAGCTGATAGAAGTAAGGCCCAAAATATTATTTTATTTAATAATTTTTTTAATAATTTTTTTGATACCTCAAGGGGTCTTAAAATAAATAAAAAAATAGCTAAATGATCCTTGGTATGACATTCTTAAAACAAATCCATATTGCTTAGTAGACGATATGTCACAGCCATGTATTTGCATGCATCTCTGGAATACATTTAAAGGCATTACATGCATTTGAGCAAAGATGCAAATGTATCTACATGTATTTGAAAAACATTCGAAAAACATATTAAGTGAAGTTAATTATATTTTTATGTATTTTTTTCAATAGGGGTCTCTTCCCCTCTTTATCTCTCTCTCTTTCTCTCTCTCTCTCTCTCTCTCTCTCTCTCTCTTCTGCTCTGTTTCTCTAATCTGTATGGTCTATAGATGGATATTTGGATTTCTGACTGAGAAGAATGTCCCTGAAGTACAAAGGTCCCCATCTGCACTGACTGGGGAGAGAGAGATCCATCTTCAAACTAACCCAGAAACTCAAGATTAAAAGACAGAGTGTGTTCTTCGTGTCATCAATTTAATCAACCCAGTAATGAAACCAATGAAATGGGCCTTGAAATGCATCAAGAAGTAAAGACATCATCTCAAAAAGAACATCAGTTCCAGGGTTGTTCCAGGGTTGTTCATGGCTTTATACAACATCAGTTCCTACACCCCAGGGTTGTTCATGGCTTTATACAACATCAGTTCCAGGGTTGTTCATTTTTTATTTTATTTTTTATTTCACCTTTATTTAACCAGGTAAGCCAGTTGAGAACAAGTTCTCATTTACAACTGCGACCTGGTCAAGATAAAGCAAAGCAGTGCGATAAAAACAACAACACAGAGTTACATATGGGGTAAAAAACATAAAGTCAAAATACAACATAAAATATATATACAGTGTGTGCAAATGTAGCAAGTTATGGAGGTAAGGCAATTCATGGCTTTATGCAACATCAGTTCCTACACCCCAGGGTCGTTCATGGCTTTATACAACATCAGTTACAGTCCTCTCATGTCTTCTGCCGAGGCACACTGTTAATCAAAGCAGCAGGAGATATATATTTTATTTTTTTATTTAACTAGGCAAATCAGTTAAGAACAAATTCTTATTTACAATGACGGACTACACCGGCCAAACCCAGACGACGCTGGGCCAATTATGAGCCGCCCTATGGGACTCCCAATCACAGCCAGTTGTGACACACTTGGAATCGAACCAGGGGGTCTGTAGTGACGCCTCAAGCACTGAGATGCAGTGCCTTAGACCGCTATGCCACTTAGGAGGCTATATGCAGTGTGGGAAAAAAGTATTTAGTCAGCTACCAATTGTGCAAGTTCTCCCACTTAAAAAGATGAGAGAGGCCTGTAATTTTCATCATAGGTACACATCAACTATGACAGAGAAAATGAGAAAAAAATATCCACAAAATCACATTGTAGGATTTTTAATGAATTTATTTGCAAATTATGGTGGAAAATAAGTATTTGGTCAACAACAAAAGTTTCTCAATACTTTGTTATATACCCTTTGTTGGCAATGACACAGGTCAAACATTTTCTGTAAGTCTTCACAAGGTTTTCACACACTGTGAAAGCAGTGATGTTTTGGGGCTGTCGCTGGGCAACACGGACTTTCAACTCCCTCCAAATATTTTCTATGGGGTTGAGATCTGGAGACTGGCTAGGCCACTCCAGGACCTTGAAATGCTTCTTGCGAAGCCACTCCTTCGTTGCCCGGGCGGTGTGTTTGGGATCATTGTCATGCTGAAAGACCCAGCCACGTTTCATCTTCAATGCCCTTGCTGATGGAAGGAGGTTTTCACTCAAAATCTCACGATACATGGCCCCATTCATTCTTTCCTTTACACGGATCAGTCGTCCTGGTCCCTTTGCAGAATAACAGCCCCAAAGCATGATGTTTCCACCCCCATTTTCCACAGTAGGTATGGTGTTCTTTGGATGCAACTCAGCATTCTTTGTCCTCCAAACATGACGAGTTGAGTTTTTACCAAAAAGTTATATTTTGGTTTCATCTGACCATATGACATTATCCCAATCCTCTTCTGGATCATCCAAATACACTCTAGCAAACTTCAGACGGGCCTGGACATGTACTGGCTTAAGCAGGGGGACACGTCTGGCACTGCAGGATTTGAGTCCCTGGCGGTGTAGTGTGTTACTGATGGTAGGCTTTGTTACTTTGCTCCCAGCTCTCTGCAGGTCATTCACTAGGTCCCCCCGTGTGGTTCTGGGATTTTTGCTCACCGTTCTTGTGATCATTTTGACCCCACGGGGTGAGATCTTGCGTGGAGCCCCAGATCGAGGGAGATTATCAGTGGTCTTGTATGTCTTCCATTTCCTAATAATTGCTCCCAGAGTTGATTTATTCAAACCAAGCTGCAGATTCAGTCTTCCCAGCCTGCTCCTATTGCAGATTCAGTCTTCCCAGCCTGGTGCAGGTCTACAATGTTCTTTCTGGTGTCCTTTGACAGCTCTTTGGTCTTGGCCATAGTGGAGTGTGACTGTTTGAGGTTGTGGACTGGTGTCTTTTATACTGATAACAAGTTCAAACAGGTGCCATTAATACAGGTAACGAGTGGAGGACAGAGGAGCCTCTTAAAGAAGAAGTTACAGGTCTGTGAGACCCAGAAATCTTGCTTGTTTGTAGGTGACCAAATACTTATTTTCCACCATCATTTGCAAATATATTCATAGAAAATCCTACAATGTGATTTTCTGGATTTTCTTTTCTCATTTTGTCTGTCATAGTTGACGTGTACCTATGATGAAAATTACAGGCCTCTCTCATCTTTTTAAGTGGGAGAACATGCACAATTGGTGGCTGACTAAATACTTTTTCCCCCCACTGTACATACCCCAACCAGAAGCCATGGATTTCAGGAAACGTCCGCACTGAGCTAAAGGGTAGAGCTGCCGCTTTCAAGGAGCGGGACTCTAACCCGGAAACTTATAAGAAATCCCGCCATCCCTCCAACGAACCATCAAACAGGCAAAGCGTCAACACAGGACTAAGATCGAATCGTACTACACCGGCTCCGACGCTCGTCGGATGTAGCAGGGCTTGCAAACTATTACAGACTACAAAGGGAAGCACAGCCGCGAGTTGCCCAGTGACACGAGCATACCAGACGAGCTAAATTACTTCTATGCTCGCTTCGAGGCAAGCAACACTGAAACATGCTTGAGAGCATCAGCTGTTCCGGATGACTGTGTGATCACGCTCTCCATAGCCGATGTGAGTAAGACCTTTAAACAGGTCAACATTCACAAGGCCGCAGGGACAGACGGACTACCAGGACATTTTCAACCTCTCCCTGTCTGAGTCTGTAATACCAACATGTTTCAAGCAGACCACCATAGTCCCTGTGCCCAAGAACACTAAGGTAACCTGCATAAATGACTACCGACTCATAGCACTCCCGTCTGTAGCCATGAAGTGCTTCGAAAGGCTGGTGCTAATCGAGGCCAGGCGGTGTATGGTGCTAATCGTATCCGTGTCACGAACATCATTGAGTGGTCTGAGTAACAGAGGCCAGGCGGTGTATGGTGCTAATCGTATCCGTGTGATGAACATCATTGAGCGTTCTGAGTAATAGGGGCAAGGCGGTGTTAAATAGTTCAACCAGACTAATAGCTTCTGAGTCCACTATTGATTGGCCGTCTGCTGGGTAAACAAAACATTTCCCAACAGAGAGAGAACACACAGAGTGCGTACCAAGTGGGACCCTATTCCTTGTTACTCTGCACTACGTTTGACCAGGTTTCCATTGGGCTCTGGTCAAAAGTAGTGCACCATGTAGGAAAAAAGGGTGCCATTAGGAACGCACAACTTAGACGTTGCACACAGCATCCATGCATGCCTAACAGTTTCTGGCTGTTCCAGTGTGTCTTGATCTGCTCTCTGTGGACATAAAAGGAAAGAGAGAAATGGATCCAGATGATATCCTACTGGAGAGTTTTAACGTCATCAAGAAGATCAACATGTTTTCATAACCTCCGTACATCTAGAAGATCAACATGTTTTCATAACCTCCGTACATCTAGAAGATCAACATGTTTTTATAACCTCCGTACATCTAGAAGATCAACATGTTTTTAAAACCTCCGTACATCTAGAAGATCAACATGTTTTCATAACCTCCGTACATCTAGAAGATCAACATGTATTTATAACCTCCGTACATTGTGCATCTGGAATATAAACATGTTCTTATAATGGATGAAATAGATCATCATCATAGGCTGTAGATCATCACACCATTTTTGCTTTCTTCCTCTCTCTCTCTCTCTCTCTCTCTCTCTCTCTCTCTCTCTCTCTCTCTCTCTCTCTCTCTCTCTCTCTCTCTCTCTCTCTCTCTCTCTCTCTCTGTCTCTCTGCCTCTATCTGCTCTCTCTCTCTCTCTCTCTCTCTCTCTCTCTCTCTCTCTCTCTCTCTCTCTCTCTCTCTCTCTCTCTCTCTCTCTCTCTCTCTCTCTCTCTCTCTCTCTCTCTCTCTCTCTCTCTCTCTCTCTCTCTCTCTCTCTCTCTCTCTCTCTCTCTCTCTCTCTCTCTCTATCTCTCTCTCTCTGCCTCTATCTCCCCTCTCTCTCTCAATTCAATTTCAATTTAAGGGCTTTATTGGCATGGGAAACGTGTGTTAACATTGCCAAAGCAAGTGAAGTAGATAGTAAACAAAATTCTCCCTATTCTTCCTATTCTCTCTCTGTCCCTCTGCCTCTATCCCCTCTCTCTCTCTCTCTCTCTCTCTCTCTCTCTCTCTCTCTCTCTCTCTCTCTCTCTCTCTCTCTCTCTCTCTCTCTTTCTCTCTCTCTCTCTCTGTCTCTTTCTCTCTGTCGCTCTCCCTCTATCTCTGTCACTCTCTATCTCCCCTCTATCTCTGTCTCTCTCTCTCTCTCTCTCTCTCTCTGTGTCTTTCTGCCCCTATCTGCTCTCTCTCTCTCTTTTCTCTCTCTCTCTCTCTCTCTCTCTCTCTCTCTCTCTCTCTCTCTCTCTCTCTCTCTCTCTCTATCTCTCTCTGTCCCTCTGCCTCTATCCCTCTCTCTCTCTCTCTCTCTCTCTCTCTCTCTCTCTCTCTCTCTCTCTCTCCCTCGTTCTCTCTCTCTCTCTGTGTGTTTCTCTCTCTCTCTCTCTCTCTCTTTTTTTCTCTCTCTCTCCCTCCCTCCCTCTAAAGGAGACCGGTCCAACACACTAGGGCAGCGTCCCAAATGTCACCCTATTCCATACGTAGTGCACTACCTTTGACCGGCACCCTATGAGCCCTTGTCAAAATAGAGCACTATATAGGGAATAGGGTGCCATTATAGAATGTAAATCAAATTGTCTGCTCTACTTTGATGTGTTGATTTGGATGCCCCTCCCGACTTGTTCTTTCTTTCCAGAGATTAAAATTACCCCATTGATGTGCTCAGTCCCTTTTCAGAACAACATAAATATTAGCAATCTGGCTTCCACTGGCTGGCTGCCTCTCCTTGCTTGGCTCCCTCCCTCATGAAAAAGTACTACTGAATCACTCATCATCACTATTATATTATTATACTATTACTATTACTATTATATCACATTCCTTCACAATTCCTACATGATCTCAATTAAATTTCTATGTAATGCCTACACATTATTAACTCAATACCTATTTAATTAATCCTGCCATCCGTCTGCATAGGGTTGTGTCAATACTGAATTGCTCCTGATCGTTTTTCATTTCCTACATAAACCCTTTTGAATTACTGTTGTGCATTAGTAAGTGCATCGACAATGTTGTCCCCACAGTGACTGTATGTACATATCCCAACCAGAATTACACTGGATTACACTGAGCTAAAGGCGGAGTTGACGCTTTCATAGAGTGGGACACTAATCCGGAAGCTTGTAAGAAATACCGTTACGCCCAACGACGAACCGTCAAACAGACATAGTGTCAATGCAGGACCAAGATCAAATCCTACTACAATGGTTCTGATGCTCGTCGGATGTGGCAGGGTTTGCAAACTATCACGGATTACCCAGCCAAGAACTGTAACGTGAGCTTACCAGACGAGCTAAAAACCTTCTATTCTCACTTCGAGGCTAGCAACACTGAACCATGCATGAGAGCACCAGCTGTTCCGGACGACGGTGTGATCACGCTCTCCATAGCCGATGTGAGTAAGACCTTTAAACAGGTTAACATTCACAAGGCCGCAGGGCGGATTACCAGGACGCGTACTCAGAGCATGCGCTGTCCAGCTGGCAAGTGTCTTCACTGACATTTTCAACCTCTCCCTGACTCAGTCTGTAATACCTACATGTTTCAAGCAGACCACCACAGTCCCTGTGGCCAAGAACCAAGAACACCAAGTTAACCTGTCTAAATGACTATCACCCCGTAGCACTCACAGCTGTAGCCATGAAATGCTTGAAGGCTGGTAATGGCTCACATCAACACCATCATCCCAGACACAATGGACCCACTCCAATTTGCATTCCGCCTCAACAGATCCACAGATGACGCAATCTCTATTGCAATCCACACTACCCTTTCCCACCTGGACAAAAGGAACACCTACGTGAGAATGCTGTTCATTGACTACAGCTCAGCATTCAACACCATAGAGCCTTCCGAGCTCATCACGAAGCTAGGGACCCTGGGATTAAACACCTCCCTCTGCAATTGGATCCTGGACTTCCTGACGGGTCGCCCATAGGTGGTGAGGGTAGGCAACAAAACATCCGCCACGCTGACCCTTAACACGGGGGCCCCACAGGGGTGCGTGCTTAGTCCCCTCCTGTACTCCTTGTTCACCCAAAACTGCGTGGCTGCGCATGTCCCCATCCACATCAACAGGGCAGTAGTGGAGAAGGTCGAGAGCTTCAAGTTCCTCGGTGTCCACATCACTAAGGAATTATCATGGTCCACACACACCAACACAGTAGTGAAGAGTGAACGACAATAAGGAAGCCGAAAAGATTCGGCATGGGCCCTCAGATCCTCAAAAATGTCTACAGCTGCACCATTGAGAGCATCTTCACCGCTTTGTAGGCAGCCACATTTCTCCTCCACATAACCCTCAAGAAACAACCATTAATGAGGCATGATCAATCATTCGCTAACACAGGTCACAGAAGACAACACAGAAAAACAGTTGATAAACAATGTTAATCTTACAAACAATGGCCTCCAGTCTTATGTCGAGGGCCTCCTTGGCAACAGGTTAAAAGAGGTCAGTAGAATGGGTCAGTATACCAATATGAACAAACTGTACATTTACATACAAACACACATACTTATTAGCTAGCATGACGGAAACAGAGGCTACATAGCTACATTTCAATGGGGCTAGCAAACAGCTAGGCTAAACACAAGACCGTTTTGGCTAGCAATCTTTTTCATTTGGTAAACATGTACAGTTGAAGTCGGAAGTTTACATACACTTAGGTTGGAGTCATTAAATCTCGTTTTTCAACCACTACACACATTTCTTGTTAACAAAGAAGAAGGCAAGTCGGTTAGGACATCTAATTTGTGCACGACACAAGTAATTTTTCCAACAATTGTTTACAGACAGATTATTTCACTTATAATTATCTGTATCACAATTCCAGTGGGTCAGAAGTTTACATACACTGAGTTGACTGTGCCTTTAAACAGCTTGGAAAATTCCAGAAAAGGATGTCATGGCTTTAGAAGCTTCTGAGAGGCTAATTTACATCATTTGAGTCAATTGGAGGTGTACCTGTGGATGTATTTCAAGGCCTACCTTCAAACTCAGTGCCTCTGCTTGACATCATGGGAAAATCAAAAGAAATCAGCAAAGACCTCAGAAAAAAAATTGTAGACCTCCACAAGTCTGGTTCATCCTTGGGAGCAATTTCCAAACGCCTGAAGTTACCACGTTCATCTGTACAAACAATAGTACGCAAGTATAAACACCATGGGACCACGCAGCCGTCATACCGCTCAGGAAGGAGACGCGCACTGTCTCCTAGAGATGAACGTACTTTGGTGCAAAAAGTGCAAATCAATCCCAGAACAACAGCAAAGGAACTTGTGAAGATGCTGGAGGAAACAGGTACAAAAGTATCTATATCCACAGTAAAACAAGTCCTATATCAACATAACCTGAATGGCCGCTCAGCAAGGAAGAAGCCACTGCTCCAAAACCGCCATAAAAAAGCCAGACTACGGTTTGCAACTGCACATGGGGACAAAGATCGTACTTTTTTGTGAAATGTCCTCTGGTCTGACGAAACTAAAAAAGAACTGTTTGGCCATAATGACCATCGTTATGTTTGGAGGCAAAAGGGGGTACCTTGCAAGCCGAAGAACAGCATCCCAACCGTGAAGCACGGGGGTGGCAGCATCATGCTGTGGTGGTGCTTTGCTGCAGGAGGGACTGGTGCACTTCACAAAATAGATGGCATCATGAGGAAGGAAAATTATGTAGATATATTGAAGCAACATCTCAAGACATCAGTCAGGAAGTTAAAGCTTGTTCACAAAAGGGTCCTCCAAATGGACAATGACCAAAAGCATACTTCCAAAGTTGTGGCAAAATGGCTTAAGGACAACAAAGTCAAGGTATTGGAGTAGCCATCATAAAGCCCTGACCTCAATCCTATAGAAAATCTTTGGGCAAAACTGAAAAAGTGTGTGCGAGCAAGGAGGCCTACAAACCTGACTCAGTTACACCAGCTCTGTCAGGAGGAATGTGCCAAAATTCACCCTACTTATTGTGGGAAGCTTGTGGAAGGCTACCCGAAACATTTGACCCTAGTTAAACAATTTAAAGGCAATGCTACCAAATACTAATTGAGTGTATGTAAACTTCTGACCCACTGGGAATGTGATGAAAGAAATAAAAGCTGAAATAAATCATTCTCTCTACTATTATTCTGACATTTCACATTCTTAAAATAAAGTGGTGATCCTAACTGACCTAAGACAGGGAATTTTTACTCTGATTAAATGTCAGGAATTGTGAGTTTAAGGTGTATGTAAACTTCCGACTTCAACTGTAGCTCAGCTGGTAGAGCACGGCGCTTGTAACGCCAAGGTAGTGGGTTCGATCCCCGGGACCACCCATACACAAAGAAATGTATGCACGCATGACTGTAAGTCGCTTTGGATAAAAGCGTCTGCTAAATGGCATATTATATTATTATATATATTATAACTGTATATAAACTGTATATAAATGGCTAAACAATGACATGAAAGTATTCATACAACATACAGTGAAGTTAAACTAACAGAGGTTGCATAAGAGCTGTGAAAGACAAAATAACAAAAGATGGAAGATGATTACATTTGAGATCGTCAAAAACAGTAGCTAACAACAACCAACTACTTCCTGTTTATGTCTTCTGCGGTCGCAAAAAGCCGCTGTAGTCTGGATGTAGTGTTTTATCTACTTATTTACTACCAAAACCAAGTAGTAAAATCTCTACCTGAATAGTATTGAAAAGCCTGTGCAGTAAAGCTGTAGTTTCTTGACATCAAGTAGTAAAAATCTCTTGCGCCAATGGACGAGGGTGACATCCCATCTTTGCTATTTAGTGACTTTTATCATGTTTAATTCTTTAGTACAGGAAGTCTATACTATTATCACATATGACCATTAAGCACTTCTTCTGGACATCAGATCGACAGTTACTAACCTCCATTTCGACTTTCAGATACGACTTCAACTCAGACTACCAAAATGCCGCAGGGAGACGAGGTGAAATTGAGGCAAAGAGAAAACCGAACGGCGCACCCCTCCATTCTATTGGCAAGTGGTAAGCTGCAGACCCTTTTATCTACCAAGAGAGTTCTCATCCGTAATTATCACAGCTGTCTACATCCCTCCTCTGGCACATAAACTGTACGGGGCCATAAACAAACAAGAAACCGCTCACAGCGTTCCTGGGGCCATAAACAAACAAGAAACCGCTCACAGCGTTCCTGGTGGGCGGAGACTTAAACGCGGGGGAGACTACCTCACTTCTACCAACACATCTCCTGCACTAAAACTCCAGACCACTTTTATTATTCTACCCACAGAAACGAAATACAAGGCCCTCCCTCGTCCTCCTTTCGGCAAATCTGAACCATTCTCCTGATTCCTGTTCACAAAACAAAAGCTCAAACAGGAAGTACCTGTGATGCGCTCAATAAGGAAGTGGTCGGATAAAGCGAGGCTAAAGACGGTTTTGTTAGTACATACTGGGATTAATCCGATAGCAACCACGGGCTTCAACAATAACTGCGTAGTTAGAGAATATAAGAATGTATCCAAACCAAAAACCATGGATTATAATATCTGGATTACAGGTAATATCTGTTCTGAGCTACCAATTACAAGGAACGGGACATCGATACGACCTCCGACGAGACATCAAAAGACGCAAAAGGACAATATACACTATATATACAAAGGTATGTGGACACCCCTTCAAAATTAGTGGTATCAACTATTTCAGCCACACCCGTTGCTGACAGGTGTATAAAATCGAGCACACGGCCATGCAATCTCCATAGACAAACATTGGCAGTAGAATGGCCCGTACTGAAGAGCTCAGTGACTTTCAACGTGGCACCATCATAGGATGACACCTTTTCCAACAAGTCAGTTCGTCAAATTCATGTCCCGCCTAGAGCTGATCCCGGTCAACAGTAAGTGCTTTTATTGTGAAGTGAATTGTGAAAACGTCTAGGAGCAACAACGGCTCAGCCGCGAAGTGGTAGGACCACACTAGATCACAGACTTTTGAGTGGTCCAATTAACTTCCAGTGTAGTGAGAGTGTATACAGTGTAGTGTATTCTAGTCAAGGCCTATCCTAATCATCCTATTTCACTTTTGCTGTACATATACTATTCTCTCCTACATATTCTTCTACATTATTCATATCATATACATATTCGATTCATATTCAATTCATATACTCTACATAATGTCTATACATCCCATTATTTAGTACCAGTCAAAAGTTTGGACACACCTACTCATTCCAGGGTTTTTCTTTATTTTTTAAAACTATTTTATACATTGTAGAATAATGGTGAGGATATCACAATTATGAAATAACACATATAGAATTGTGTAGTCACCAGAAAAGTGTTAAACAAATATATTTTAGATTTTAGATAATTCAAAGTAGCCACCCTTTGCCTTGATGACAGCTTTGCACACTATTGGCATTCTCTCAACCAGCTTCATGAGGTAGTCACCTGGAATGCATTTCAATTAACAGGTGTGCCTTGTTAAAAGTTAATTTCTGAATTTTCTTTCCTTCTTAATGCGTTTGAGCCAATCAGTTGTGTTGTGACAATGTATACAGAAGATAGCCCTATTTGGTAAAAGACCAAGTCCATATTATCGCAAGAACAGCTCAAATAATCAAGGAGAAACGACAGTCCACCATTACTTTAAGACATGAAGGTCAGTCAATCAGGAAAATGTCAAGAACTTTGAAAGTTTCTTCAAGTGAAGGCGCAAAAACCATCAAGCGCTATGATGAAACTGGCTCTCATGAGGACTGCCACAGGAATGGAAGACCCAGAGTTACCTCTGCTGCAGAGGATAAGTTCATTAGAGTTAACAGCACCTCAGAAATTGCAGCCCAAATAAATGCTTCACAGAGTTCAAGTAACAGACACATCTCAACTTCAACTGTTCAGAGGAGACTGCGTGAATCAGGCCTTCATGATCGAATTGCTGCAAAGAAACCAGTACTAAAGGACACCAATAAGAAGAATAGACTTGCTTGGGCCAAGAAACACGAGCAATGGACATTAGACCGGTGGAAATCAGTCCTTTGGTCCACAATCAACTCCAATTGAGATGGTTTGGGATGAGTTGGACCGGTGAGTGAAGGAAAAGCAACCAACAAGTGCTCAGCATAAGTGGGAACTCCTTCCAGACTGTTGGAAAAGCATTCCGGGTGAAGCTGGTTGAGAGAATGCCAAGAGTGTGCAAAGCTGTCAAAAAAGTGTGGCTACTTTTAAGAATCTCAAATATAAAATATATTTTGATTTGTTTAACACTTTTTTGGATACTACATGATTCCATATGTGTTATGTCATAGTTTTGATGTCGTCACTATTATTCTACAATGTAGAAAATAGTACAAAGAAAGAAAAACCCTAGAATGAGTAGGTGTTCTAAAACTTTTGACTGGTAGTTTATATATATATATATATATACGCCGGACTCCGACCTTGCGCGTCCTAATATTTCTATACTGAAAATATAAACGCAACATGTACATTTTAATTCCCAATGTTTTATGAGCTGAAGTAAAAGATCCCATACATTTTCCATAGTCACACAAGTAATATTTCTCTCAAATGTGTTTACATCCCTGTTAGTGAGCATTTCTCATTTGCCAAGATAATTCATCCACCTGACAGATGTGGCATATCAAGAAGCTGATTAAACAGCATCATCATTATACAGGTGCACCTTGTGCTGGGGACAATAAAAGGCCACTCTAAAATGTGCAGTTTTGTCACACAACACAATGCCACAGATGTCTCAAGTTTTGAGGGAGCGTGCAATTGTTATGCTGACTGCAGGAATGTCCACCAGAGCTGTTGCCAGGTAATTTAATGTTCATTTCTCTGCCATAAGCCACCTCCCACATCGTTTTAGAGAACTTGTACAACCGGCCTCACAACTGCAGACCACGTGTAACCACGCCAGCCCAGGACCTCTACATCTGGGTTCTTCACCTGCAGGATGGCCTGAGACGAGTCACCCAGACAGCTGATGAAACTGTGGGTTTGCTCAACCTAAGAATTTCTGCACAAACTGTCAGAAACCGTCTCAGGGAAGCTCATCTGCGTGCTCGTCGTCCTCACCAGGGTCTTGACCTGATTGCAGTTCGGTGTCGTAACCGACTTCAGTTGGCAAATGCTCACCTTCGATGGTCACCGGCACGCTGAAGAAGTGTGCTCTTCACGGATGAATCCCAGTTTCAACTGTACCGGGCATATGGCAGACGGTTTGCTGATGTCAACGTTGTGAACAGAGTGCCCCAATGGCGGGGGCGGGGTTATAGTAATAAGCTACATTCATCCGTCGCCATCACCTCATGTTTCAGCATGATAATGCACAGCCCCCATGTCTCAAGGATCTGTACACAATTCCTGGAAGCTGAAAATGTCCCAGTTCTTCCATGGCCTGCATACTCACCAGACGTGTCATCCATTGAGCATGTTTCAGATGCTCTGGATTGATGTGTACGACGGCGTGTTCCAGTTCCCACCAATATCCAGCAACTCTGCACAGCCATGGAAGAGGAGTGGGACAACATTCCACAGGCCACAATCAACAGCCTGATCAACTCTATGCAAAGTAGATGTGTTGCGATGCATGAGGCAAATGGTGGTCACACCAGATATATTTTTAATGTATCTGTGACCAGCAGATGCACATCTGTATTCCCAGTCATGTGAAAATCCATAGATTAGGGCGTAATGAAAATATTTCAATTGACTGATTTCCTTATATGAACTGTAACTAAGTAAAATGTCAGAGCAAGGCCTGAAAAATGTCTAAAGACTCCAGCAACCCAAGCAATAGACTTTTCACTCTGCTACCATTCGGCAAATGGTACCGGAGCATTGTCTCTCGGCTCAACAGGCTCCAAGACAGCTTCTACACCCAAGCCATAAGACTGCTAAATAGTCAATTAATTTAGAATTTGAACAAGTAGCTGCCGAGTCGACTAAAGTGACACTTCTAATATAAATTTGTACTGGCTATGTGAAACTGTCTAAGCAGATGAAAAAAAATATTCAACAGGACTTGAATCAGCAATCAAATCTTCATTTCGTAAATTTTCCCGAAAGCTGTGGAACACTTGGAATGGAAGAATTCCTGGAAAAGGAACTACTGGGTCAGGAGAACTTCACACGGGCTCCCGCTGAACGAGCAGCAAACCAAGGGGCATCATCAAAGTTCCTTACCAACAGGGACAAAGATAACGTTTCACAACTGGCCATCCAAGGCAAAAAGTCAGGAGTCGGACCTTTAATGTATGAGGGCCATCGGATCTACATCAACGCTGACCTGAGCACAGACCTCGACATGAATGATCTTGATAACTCAATAAAACATTGTAAATTGGTTTTATTTCAATGCACATTGACTTAAATAAAAAGCTATGGGAAAAACAAATCTTGTTTTCTCTGGAGTAACCCGCACAACTACGGGTCAAATGGAAGGAAAGAGACATCACACTAAATCAGCAAAAGACGCTACCTGATTCCTGGACAAGGACAACAGTGGAAATGGCAATGAATGAACTGTATAGGCTACAGGACAGCCTCTCAACAGACAATGTACGACAGATGGAATACTAACTACTGCACTAATTACTGCTCTCACTAGACTTTATATGCACACTTTATATACACACTATAATTGATTAAATAGTAATTTTTTCCCCCTCATCGATCTACACACAATACCACATAATTACAAGGCAAAAATATTTTTTGTAGAAATTGTAGCTAATTTATAAAACATAAAAACTTAAATAATAAATGTACATAAGTATTCAGACCCTTTACTCAGTACTTTGTTGAAGCACCTTTGGCAGCGATTACATTCTCGAGTCTTCTTGGGTATGACGCTACAAGCTTGGCACACCTGTAATCGGGGAGTTTCTAACATTCTTCTCTGCAGATCCTCTCAAGCTCTGTCAGGTTGGATGGGGAGCGTTGCTGCACAGCTATTTTCAGGTCTCTCCATGGATGTTTGATCGGGTTCAAGTCCGGGCTCTGGCTGGGCCACTCAAGGACATTCAGAGACTTGTCCCGAAGCCTCTCCTGCGTTGTCTTGGCTGTGTGCTTAGGGTCGTTGTCCTGTTGGAAGGTGAACCTTCGCCCCAGTCTGAGGTCCTGAGCGCTCTTGAGCAGGTTTTCATCAAGGATCTCTCTGTACTTTGCTCCATTCATCTTTGCCTTGATCCTGACTAGTCTCCCAGTCCCTGCCACTGAAAAACATCCCCACAGCATGATGCTGACACCACCATGCAAGGTTTCCTCCAGACGTGCGCTTGGTATTCAGGCCAAAGAGTTCAATCTTGGTTTCATCAGACCAGAGAATCTTGTTTCTCATGGTCTGAGAGTCTTTAGGTGCCTTTTGGCAAACTCCAAGCGGGCAGTCATGTGCCTTTTACTGAGGAGTGGCTTCCATCTGGCCACTCTACCATAACGGCCTGATTGGTGGAGTGCTGCAGAGACAGTTATCCTTCTGGAAGGTTCTCCCATCTCCACAGAGGAACTCTAGAGCTCTGTCATAGTGACCATCTGGTTCTTGGTCACCTCCCTGACCAAGGCCCTTCTCCCCCGATTGCTCAGTTTGGCCAGGCGACCAACTCTAGGAAGAGTCTTGGTGGTTTCAAACATCTTTCATTTAAGAATGACAGAGGCCACTGTGTTCTTGGGGATCTTCAATGCTGCGGAAATGTTTTGGTACCCTTCCCCAGATCTGTGCCTCGACACAATACTGTCTCGGAGCTCTACGGACAATTCCTTCGACCTCATGGCTTAGTTTTTGCTCTGACATGCACTGTCAACATTGGGGCCTTATATAGACAGGTGTGTGCGTTTCCAAATCATGTCCAATCAATTGAATTTACCACAGGTGGACTCCAATCAAGTTGTAGAAACATCTCAAGGATGATCAATGGATTATTATTATTTTTAATCCATTTTAGAATAAAACACAACAACTTAAATAATACATTTACATAAGTATTCAGACCATTTACTGAATAAAAAAAATCGGCAGTGTATCAAATACTTGTTCTCCCCACTGTCAGTCACATATGAATGAATATGATTTATAGAGCAAACAACGCAATTATTACACATAGGTTGTTATATGGCTTTTTTTTATGGGTTCATCCAGTGATTTTCTCTACACACCACTACATGTACATACAGTGGGGAGAACAAGTATTTGATACACTGCCGACCATTAAGAATTCCGGCTCTCACAGACCTGTTCGTTTTTCTTTAAGAAGCCCTCCTGTTCTCCACTCATTACCTGTATTAACTGCACCTGTTTGAACTCGTTACCTGTATAAAAGACACCTGTCCACACACTCAATCAAACAGACTCCAACCTCTCCACAATGGCCAAGACCAGAGAGCTGTGTAAGGACATCAGGGATAAAACTGTAGACCTGCACAAGGCTGTGATGGGCTACAGGACAATAGGCAAGCAGCTTGGTGAGAAGGCAACAACTGTTGGCACAATTATTAGAAAATGGAAGAAGTTCAAGATGACGGTCAATCACCCTCGGTCTGGGGCTCCATGCAAGATCTCACCTCGTGGGGCATCAATGATCATAAGGAAGGTGAGGGATCAGCCCAGAACTACACAGCAGGACCTGGTCAATGACCTGAAGAGAGCTGGGACCACAGTCTCAAAGAAACCCATTAGTAACACACTACGCCGTCATGGATTAAAATCCTGCAGTGCACGCAAGGTCCCCCTGTACAAGCCAGCGCATGTCCTGGCCTGTCTGAAGTTTGCCAATGACCATCTGGATGATCCAGAGGAGGAATGGGAGAAGGTCATGTGGTCTGATGAGACAAAAATAGAGATTTTTGGTCTAAACTCCACGCCATGTTTGGAGGAAGAAGAAGGATGAGTACAACCCCAAGAACACCATCCCAACCGTGAAGCATGGAGGTGGAAAAATCATTCTTTGGGGATGCTTTTCTGCAAAGGGGACAGGACGACTGCACCATATTGAGGGGAGGATGGATGGGGCCATGTATCGCGAGATCTTGGCCAACAACCTCCTTCCCTCAGTAAGAGCATTGAAGATGGGTCGTGGCTGGGTCTTCCAGCATGACAACGACCTGAAACACACAGCCAGGGCAACTAAGCAGTGGCTCCGTAAGAAGCATCTCAAGGTCCTGGAGTGGCCTAGCCAGTCTCCAGACCTGAACCCAATAGAGGGAGCTGAAAGTCCGTATTGCCCAGCGACAGCCCCGAAACCTGAAGGATCTGGAGAAGGTCTGTATGGAGGAGTGGGCCAAAATCCCTGCTGCAGTGTGTGCAAACCTGGTCAAGACCTACAGGAAACGTATGATCTCTGTAATTGCAAACAAAGGTTTCTGTACCAAATATTAAGTTCTGCTTTTCTGATGTATCAAATACTTATGTCATGCAATAAAATGCAAATTAATTACTTAAAAATCATACAATGTGATTTTCTGGATGTTTGTTTTAGATTCCGTCTCTCACAGTTGAAGTGTACCTATGATAAAAATTACAGACCTCTACATGCTTTGTAAGTAGGAAAACCTGCAAAATCGGCAGTGTATCAAATACTTGTTCTCCCCACTGTATCTACCTCAAATATCTTATTATTATCTATCCTGACGCTTAGTCACTTTACCCTGCCTTCATGTGAATATCTACCACAATACTTTATTATTATCTATCCTGACGCCTAGTCATTTTACCCTGCCTTCATGTACATATCTACCTCAAATACCTTATTATTATCTATCCTGATGCCTAGTCACTTTACCCTGCCTTCATGTACATATCTACCTCAAATACCTTATTATTATCTATCCTGAAGCCTTGTCACTTTACCCTGCCTTCATGTACATATCTACCTCAAATACCTCGTACCTCTGCACATTGATCTGGTACTGGTACTCCCTGTATATAGCTCCACATTGATCTGGTCCTGGTACTCCCTGTATATAGCTCCACATTGATCTGGTACTGGTACTCCCTGTATATAGCTCCACATTGATCTGGTACTGGTACTCCCTGTATATAGCTCCACATTGATCTGGTACTGGTACTCCCTGTATATAGCTCCACATTGATCTGGTACTGGTACTCCCTGTATATAGCTCCACGTTGATCTGGTACTGGTACTCCCTGTATATAGCTCCACATTGATCTGGTACTGGTACTCCCTTTATAAAGCTCCACATTGATCTGGTACTGGTACTCCCTGTATATAGCTCCACATTGATCTGGTACTGGTACTCCCTGTATATAGCTCCATATTGATCTGGTACTGGTACTCCCTGTATATAGCTCCACATTGATCTGGTACTGGTACTCCCTGTATATAGCTCCACATTGATCTGGTACTGGTACTCCCTGTATATAGCTCCACATTGATCTGGTACTGGTACTCCCTGTATATAGCTCCACATTGATCTGGTACTGGTACTCCCTATATATAGCTCCACATTGATCTGGTACTGGTACTCCCTGAATAAAGCTATTACCCCTACACATTGATCTGGTACTAATACTACTCATACATATCTCCATTATTGTGTATTGTTATTTTTAACTCTGCGTTGTTGGGAGGAAGGGCTCGTAAGCATTTCATGGTGAAGTCTACACCAGTTGTATTCGGCACGTGTGACATGTAACATTTTATTTTATTTGGAAACACTACTGTTTTCCTACTGAACACTACATTAACTTTACTTGTGTATCTTGAGTAATGCAATAAACTACACATTTGGGATGCAGA
>NW_025533485.1:1222500-1237500 GCF_020615455.1 Coregonus clupeaformis | reverse complement strand
TTTCACGCACCAAGACGGTCGGTGCGCGTCGCCAGGCCCGCCCGCGTTCCCGCCACTCGCACCAAGCCAGGGGTGCGAAGTCGTCAGTCCGGCACAACCCGTGCCTGGGTCATCGGTGCCAATTCAGGTACCGCTCTACTGCTCCACTAAGGAGCTGAAGCCTACCGCTCCTGCTACGTCCAGTCCAGCTCCAGCCAGCGGGGCCAGACCGGACCAGGGGCGCTATGGGGGGTTTGTTGGAGGTGGTGGGCAAGCCCGAGCCGGAGCTGCCGCCGAGGAGGAATGCCCACCCAGCCCTCCCCCTGTTTTGCTCGTATTTAGGCGCGGTCGCAGTCCGCGCCTTTAGGGGTACTGTCACACCCTGGCTCTGGGACTCTATATGTTGAGCCAGGGTGTGTTCATTCTATGTGTTCTGTTTCTTTGTTGGGTGTTCTAGGCTGGTTATTTCTATGTTTGACGGAATGACTCCCAATCAGAGGCAACGAGTGTCAGCTGTGTGCTGGTTGTCTCTGATTGGGAACCATATTTAACTGTCTGTGTTTCACTTTGTGTTTGTGGGTTTTTGTTCCTTGTCGGTCTTTGTCACCGTGGACTTACTAAGTCGTTTATTGTTTTGTGTAGTGTGCTTATTATCACTGACGGTAATAAAGTCAATCATGTTCGCTCAACACGCTGCGTATTGGTCTACTCCTTTTCAAGACGATCGTGACAGATACAGGGGAGGAAATAACAAGGTCTTAGAATGGGATAGTAGTGACGGATACAGGGGAGGAAATAACAAGGTCTTAGAATGGGATATTAGTGACAGATACAGGGGAGGAAATAACAAGGTCTTAGAATGGGATATTAGTGACAGATACAGGGGAGGAAATAACAAGGTCTTAGAATGGGATATTAGTGACAGATACAGGGGAGGAAATAACAAGGTCTTAGAATGGGATATTAGTTTTCCGTATCCTGTTGTTCCAGTGGTGTCCACTTAGAATTCAATCTAATGGGTCAACTAACACATGCATGGAGAAAGAAGTGTGTTTGTGCCGGTTATGTTTACATAATTAAGGACATTCTTGCACACAGGGACAAGTTGTAATGATTTTCACCCCAGTGTCTTTGATGATAATTACAGATGCTATCAAAATGAGATTGCTGCTCTATGATTTATTTATGTTTTATCTGTCTCTGTCTGTCCGCCTCTCTGTCTGTCTGCCTCTCTGTCTGTCTGCCTCTCTGTCTGTCTGCCTCTCTGTCTGTCTGCCTCTCTGTCTGTCCGCCTCTCTGTCTGTCCGCCTCTCTGTCTGTCCGCCTCTCTGTCTGTCCGCCTCTCTGTCTGTCTGCCTCTCTGTCTGTCCGCCTCTCTGTCTGTCCGCCTCTCTGTCTGTCCGCCTCTCTGTCTGTCCGCCTCTCTGTCTGTCCGCCTCTCTGTCTGTCTGCCTCTCTGTCCGTCTGCCTCTCTGTCTGTCTGCCTCTCTGTCTGTCCCTCTGTCTGTTGTTTTTGTTGTCGTAGAGTTAAACAGGGACACCGTCTGTCACAAAGACACAAACTTTCTGCAGCAAAAACTATGGTCCAGAGGGTTACAGTAGAAGACGAAGCAGGATCAATGAGTTAGCCAGGTAACTTGTCTAAATATTCTAAAATAACTTTTTATTTTTTAGAAAGAAAAGCTTGAATTGGCATGGTTTAATTGACTCAACAACCAAAAACACATGTCTAAGTTTAGCTTTCTTAATGAACCAGAAAATCAATAGTTATCTCTGGTTGTTGTATTAAAACCCTTTAATCTTTTCTTTTTGAAAAAAAGATGTTTAAAAATTATTTTACCTTAAATTCATATTACCAACAACTGAAATACTAACTTACAATAGATGTTTTTTTCCAAGAATGTTTAGTTTGTAAATAACCAACCTCTACCAGGCTGTTGAGAAGTCAAAAGGGTCACCAGCAATGCAATATTAGTATGCACATTTGCGTAGCACTTTTACTCATCCCAACAACATTACAACAATTACTTTAGGTCTGCTTCAATAGCTTTTTATAGGTAGGTAAGTGTTGTTCAATTAAGATTGAAATTAAAGCATTTTCAGGTGGTGTATAATGACATTTCTCAAATGATCCAGGTTCTTCCAAAATGGTTCCTACATTTTGAGATAATATATGACAAAGTTCCGGTTTTTATTATAATTATAGGCAATATTTTATAGGCGACCTTAAGTCTGAATATTGATTAATTGACCCCAGGGGTCATGAAATGTGGTTAAACCAATTTATGTTGCCTGATGCAGTGTGTTGCCTGATGCAGTGTGTTGCCTGATGCAGTGTGTTGCCTGATGCAGTGTGTTGCCTGATGCAGTGTGTTGCCTGATGCAGTGTGTTGCCTGATGCAGTGTGTTGCCTGATGCAGTGTGTTGTTAACAATGCAATCATATTTTTAACCAACATTATTTACTATATTCTTAGTCTACCATACTTTTTTATTGATATATCAATCGCCTTGTTGAGCACATTTTTACACAATTCTTGCTATTTACATTTTAACAATTTGCATATTCCTACTCTTCAAGGTCTCTCCTACCAGGAAATATAAATCCCTCACCAACTGAATTCCTGCTTTTTATCCCATATCTGGTGACAGATTTTTTGTTTTATGCTGGAAGGCTAGGGGAGTTGACCAATCAAGTACAAGATAAAAAAATAATAATAATATCCGCTTCTAAATCCATTGTAAAAACATGCAGGTTAAAGGGTTAAAGTTAGCTGGCTAACTCATTGATCCTGCTTTGTAGTATACCCCTCTGGCTTACCCTGTTAAAGCTAAGGTCGTCTTTAGCCTTGTTGGCACATTCTAAATATTGTAATATTTATCAGACCTCAGGATAAGACCCAGATGCAGACAGTTCGAAGTAACAAAAGTGTATTACAACAACAGGGGCAAGCAAACAACAGTTCAAGGGCAGGCAGAGGTCAGTAATCCAGGTCAGTGTCACAAGGTACAGAATGGCAGGCAGGCTCAGGGTCAGGGTCAGGGTCAGGGTCAGGGTCAGGGTCAGGGTCAGGGTCAGGCCAGGCAGAATGGTCAAAACCGGGAAAAACTAGAAAACAGGGACTAGAGAGAAAACAGGAGTACGGGAAAAACGCTGGTAGGCATGACGAGACAAGACGAACTGGCAACAGACAAACAGAAAACACAGGTGTATATATCCACAGGGGATAATGGGGAAGATGGGCGCCACCTGGAGGGGGGAGGAGACAAGCACAAAGACAGGTGAAACAGATCAGGGTGTGACAATATTGTTGTAACATGTAGCACTTGTGACGCTACTAATAAACTATATCGAAGAGTTGGACCAGTGTAGAGCAGTGTGGGTAGATAATCAGACCAGGAACAGGGAGAGGTGGTATAGTGCAAAAGAGAACGCCGGCTTGTTGTAAAATACAATTAGGAATAAGCTAATATGATTGAACAATAAACAATATACAAAGCATGCAAGTGAGTACAGTTACCATAGATACTGAACCAACCAACCCACCAACCCACACACACACACTGCCCCGTCAGCTAGCTAGGGCCTCATCGGCGGACCCCCCGTTGTGGACGGGCCCTTTCAGCTCAATCAAGGTTTTTGATAAAGACAGATTAAGACTGAGCCAGACACACACATGCTCAAGGTGAGGAGAATTACATTTATGCTTTAGACTCAGAGCCAGCGAAGCATCACACATCATGGCCAACTGACAGAGTCGGGAGAGGGACACACACAAAAAAAAATATATATATATATACACTGCTCAAAAAAATAAAGGGAACACTTAAACAACACAATGTAACTCCAAGTCAATCACACTTCTGTGAAATCAAACTGTCCACTTAGGAAACAACACTGATTGACAATACATTTCACATGCTGTTGTGCAAATGGAATAGACAACAGGTGGAAATTATAGGCAATTAGCAAGACACCCCCAATAAAGGACTGGTTTTGCAGGTGGTGACCACAGACCACTTCTCAGTTCCTATGCTTCCTGGCTGATGTTTTGGTCACTTTTAAATGCTGGCGGTGTTTTCACTCTAGTGGTAGCATGAGACGGAGTCTACAACCCACACAAGTGGCTCAGGTAGTGCAGCTCATCCAGGATGGCACATCAATGCGAGCTGTGGCAAGAAGGTTTGCTGTGTCTGTCAGCGTAGTGTCCAGAGCATGGAGGCGCTACCAGGAGACAGGCCAGTACATCAGGAGATGTGGAGGAGGCCGTAGGAGGGCAACAACCCAGCAGCAGGACCGCTACCTCCGCCTTTGTGCAAGGAGGAGCAGGAGGAACACTGCCAGAGCCCTGCAAAATGACCTCCAGCAGGCCACAAATGTGCATGTGTCTGCTCAAACGGTCAGAAACAGAGTCCATGAGGGTGGTATGAGGGCCCGACGTCCACAGGTGGGGGTTGTGTTTACAGCCACAGACTGTCCAGGAGTTGGCGGATGCTTTAGTCCAGGTCTGGGAGGAGATCCCTCAGGAGACCATCCGCCACCTCATCAGGAGCATGCCCAGGCGGTGTAGGGAGGTCATACAGGCACGTGGAGGCCACACACACTACTGAGCCTCATTTTGACTTGCTTTAAGGACATTACATCAAAGTTGGATCAGCCTGTAGTGTGGTTTTCCACTTTAATTTTGAGGGTGACTCCAAATCCAGACCTCCATGGGTTGATACATTTGATTTCCTTTGATCATTTTTGTGTGATTTTGTTGTCAGCACATTCAACTATGTAAAGAAAAAAGTATTTAATAAGATTATTTCATTCATTCAGATCTAGGATGTGTTATTGTAGTGTTCCCTTTATTTTTTTGATCAGTGTAGAATTAGGAATAAGGTAATATGATTGAACAATAAACAATATACAAAGCATGCAAGTGAGTACAGTTACCATAGATACAGTTACCATAGAAACCATTACCATAAAAAAACTGTAACAACCACGTAATAACAATGGGTAAGTAACAACCTTATCGTAGTGAGTACAGTTACCATAGATACAGTTACCATAGAAACCATTACCATAAAAAAATTTGAAATAACCATGTAAAAACAATCGGTTACAACCTTATAGTAGGTATTCTAGGTAAATATATTCTAGCTGGGTAATGATAATGTACAGGGTGCACCCTTTTGACCTAAATCTGATAGAATACAATGTACCAATACAACAACAAAAAATCTGTTTCAGAAATGTATCAAAATGTCAATAGTTCAATACAATCAATTCACCCATATAATAATACATGAATCCCCCAAAACCGGTAAATAACCCACAGTGTAACCTACCATTAAAGGAGCAGAGCAGTGTCCTCCTACCGGCAGCTAATCAATTAAAGGGCCCAATGTCCTTCCCAGGAAAAACGCAACTAAAAAAAAGTATTTATTTGCAAGGAGAAAAAAATAAAATGGTTGAGGTCCGTTATCTGGGGGCGGCTCGCTATCCTTGGTTGGAACAGAGAATCGAATCCTCGCAAAAGAAAACCTGACCTGTTATGTAAACAAGGCCCCCCCCCAAAAAAAGAAAAATCCACTGAGCATCAACAGGGTCACAGTAAGTCCACGTATAATGAATAACATTCATTCAATTCACTTTGGTACAAAATAAACATTATTTCAACATTAAATCAAATAAAATGGCTTTTCTCACTAATGGTTTAATGCTATGTGAGCAGTACACAAGGAGCCAGCTGGGAAAACCAAAAAAACTACAGACTCGTTCACCCAGTGCTCGTTAACTAAGGGCTAAAAGTTCAATAAAACACACAAGAGGACATCTAGTGCATCATCTATCTCTTAAATTAATCCTCAAAACAAGGCATGATGGGAAAATGGGTCTGGGCTACGACCAGACAGTAGCCTGTGAGATATTAAACCATTTTCATTCGAGAACTAAAGAGCTGTTGCGGACATTCGCTCATTTGTAATTTATCGAGGTCATGACATTGGTGTCAGAAGTAAAAACTAAAATTGAGTTAGCTAGCTGACTACAGTGGATAGCTACGTGGATTAACATAGCAGTGAAAGATTGAGTTAGCTAGCTGACTACAGTGGATAGCTACGTGGATTAGCATAGCAGTGAAAGATTGAGTTAGCTAGCTGACTACAGTAGATAGCTACGTGGATTAGCATAGCAGTGAAAGATTGAGTTAGCTAGCTGACTACAGTGGATAGCTACGTGGATTAGCATAGCAGTGAAAGGGGACTGAAAATGCTTCAAGGCGGCCCAAGACTAAAAGGAGGAGGTGGAGGACGATCTCGGCAACGGGGGTGCTTGTGGATGGATATCGGAGGATGTGGATGAAGAGTTCACAAGGGCACAAGTCCCACTTGAGAGAGACTTGACGGATGGCGGCTGAAGCTGCATTGGGTGCAGATGTAGCTCAGTTGGTAGAGCATGGTGTTTGCAACGCCAGGGTTGTGGGTTCGATTCCCACGGGGGGCCAGTATGAAAAATAAAAGATAATGTATGCACTCACTAACTTTAAGTCGCTCTGGATAAGAACGTCTGCTATTTGACTAAAATGTAAATGATATTCGTCTGTTCTTTGCGCGGATTCTGGTGGGCGGACCAAAGGTGTGACGTCGAAGCTGCATTGTGGAAAGGCTGGGGCTCAAGAATGTAAACAAACATGGCGGTGCCCAGTCGCATCCGTACTCTGGTTAGGCGGATTGGGACGTTTTTCTTGCCCAGCATGAACTGTTAAATCATTCAGGGGGTGGTCGGATGAAGATAAGGCACTTCAGCTAGCGTTGTGCCTCACGGACGATGCTCTGTCCTGTTTGATATTGATTAGCCCATAGGACAGGCATATGCTCGCATTAACCCAGGGGCGGCTCTAGCCTTTTGGGGGGCATGTCATGCCAAATAATGTCACCGGGCCAAAAAGTGTCCCCCTCTATTAGCGTCCGTTGCTATATCAACAGTGTGATGACCTAATGATTAGAATTTTGGAGATCATTACAGCCTAAATGACGTTCTTTTCACCATCGCTATGCAAACAAGGCTGAGGGCTGTGGTGCAGAGCAGCCTGCATGGCTGGCTGAAATAACTGAACTCATTGTGCTGTAGCACTACACACAACACTCAACACAGAGACGGCACTGAACACAGAGACGGCACTCAACACACTGACAACACTCAACACACTGACAACACTCAACACAGATAAATCACTCAACACACTGACAACACTCAACACAGATAAATCACTCAACACACTGACAACACTCAACACAGATAAATCACTCAACACACTGACAACACTCAACACACTGACAGCACTCAACACAGATAAATCACTCAACACACTGACAACACTCAACACACTGACAGCACTCAACACAGATAAATCACTCAACACACAGACAACACTCAACATACTGACAGCACTCAACACAGAGACAACACACAAGACACAGACAACACTCAACACACTGACAGCACTTAACACACTGACATCACAAAAACACAGAGACATCACTCAACACACTGACAACACTCAACACAGAGACAACACTCAACACACTGACAACACTCAAGACAGAGACAACACTCAACACAGAGACAGCATTATAACACAGAGACAGCACACAACACACGTTCTGTCCCCTTGGTCTGCGCAGGGCCCCATGTCTCCCAGAGCTCAGGGGAATAGATGGGGCGGTGCAGACCCCTGGCTCTTTTCCCCAAACCGCATCACCTCCAGGAGGAGCCCAACAGCACAGACGGGGGAGCAAGACTCCACTTCTCCCAGAAGGAGCCTGTAGCTGTGCAGGGTCATACCTGTGTTGGGGACTTCTGTCACGTCTCTGTCACTGTGGAGGTGGTGCCCGGCTCTGCCCTGGTGGACACTGGGTACACAGTTACCCTGTTGAGGCCGGACATTGTACCAGGTTGGACTTAGTTCGAGCCCACAACTGTGCAGCTCCGCACAGTCAAAGATGATCTGACACCCATGAAAGGGAAGAGGATAAGGACTCTGACAGTAGGGGGCAGGACTATGCGTCATCCTGTGTGGGTGGCGGCTGTGCAGGACTCCTGTATCCTGGGGTTGGACTTTCTTAGGAGCACAGGCTGCCAACTAGGTGGCAGACAAGGCTTTGTTGGAGATGCAGCCCTCAGACAACGCCTCAGACAACGCCTCAGACAGCCCTCAGACAGCCCTCAGACAGCCCACAGACAGCCCACAGACAGCCCTCAGACAGCCCTCAGACAGCCCACAGACAGTTCTCAGACAGCCCTCAGACAGCCCACAGACAGCCCTCAGACAGCCCACAGACAGCCCACAGACAGCCCTCAGACAGCCCTCAGACAGCCCTCAGACAGCCCTCAGACAGCTACAGACAGCTCTCAGACAGCCCTCAGACAGCCCTCAGACAGCCCACAGACAGCCCATAGGCAGCACCAGTATTCATGGTTCCTAAGGAGGGGGACAAGCTGAGGTTCTATGTGGACTTAAGGCGGCTGAATGCGGTAACCAGGATGGATTTATACCCCATACCACACATCGAGTCGCTGGACCTGGTTAAGGGGTCCTCCTGGTTCTCCTCACTGGACCCCCACAGTGGCTAGTGGCAGGTTCCCCTCTCCCCAGAGGCCAGAGACAGAGGGCAGTGGCAGTTTGAGGTCCTGTGCTTCGGCCTGTGCAACGCTCCAGATACATTTGAGCGGTTGATGGACAGGGTGCTGACTGTCATCCCCCGACAGGAGTGTCTGGTCTACCTCGATGACATCCTGACCCATTGCAGCTCCTTCCGGTCAGCCCTGGGGCCACTAAGGTGGGTGTTGGAGAGGGTGGCTGCCGCAGGCCTGAATCTCCACCCTGAGAAGTTAAATAATAAATCATATGCCATTTAGCAGACGCTTTTATCCAAAGCGACTTACAGTCATGCGTGCATACATTTTTGTGTATGGGTGGTCCCGGGGATCGAACCCACTACCTTGGCGTTACAAGCGCCATGCTCTACCAGCTGACCTACAAGTTCCACTTCATGAGGAGAGAAGTGTCCTTCATGGGGCACCAAGTGGGGGAAGAGGGAATCAGCACTGTAGAACACAAAGTGTGGGATTTCCGAGACTGGCCCACCCCAACTGACCAGCAGCAGCTGAAGAGCTTCCTGGCCTGGCCTCATACTGCAGGAGGTTTGTACGGGGTTTCTCCAGTGTCGCCACTCCCTTGAATCACCTGCTGCCGAGGCTTGCCAGGTGACCGTGCCTGTTGCCAGGTGACCGTGCCTGTCTGCAGTGAGATGCAGGCTGTCGATGTGGCGGAATAGAGGCAGCACAGACCTACAGCCAGTGTTACAGTGAATGGAGCAGCTGCACAGACCTACAGCCAGTGTTACAGTGAATGGAGCAGCAGCACAGACCTACAGCCAGTGTTACAGTGGATGGAGGAGCAGCACAGACCTACAGCCAGTGTTACAGTGGATGGAGGAGCAGCACAGACCTACAGCCAGTGTTACAGTGGATGGAGGAGCAGCACAGACCTACAGCGTGTTACAGTGGATGGAGGAGCAGCAGCACAGACCCACAGCCAGTGTTACAGTGGATGGAGCAGCAGCACAGACCTACAGCCAGTGTTACAGTGGATGTAGGAGCAGCACAGACCTACAGCCAGTGTTACAGTGGATGGAGGAGCAGCACAGACCTACAGCCAGTGTTACAGTGGATGGAGGAGCAGCACAGACCTACAGCCAGTGTTACAGTGGATGGAGCAGCACCAACGATCTACAGCCAGTGTTACAGTGGATGGAGAAACACCACAGACCTACAGCCAGTGTTACAGTGGATGGAGGAGCAGCACCACAGACCTACAGCCAGTGTTACAGTGGATGGAGCAGCACCACAGACCTACAGCCAGTGTTACAGTGGATGGAGCAGCACCACAGACCTACAGCCAGTGTTACAGTGAATGGAGGAGCAGCACCACAGACCTACAGCCAGTGTTACAGTGGATGGAGCAGCACCACAGACCTACAGCCAGTGTTACAGTGGATGGAGCAGCATCACAGACCTACAGCTAGGGTTACAGTGGATGGAGGAGCACCACAGACCTACAGCCAGTGTTACAGTGGATGGAGCAGCACCACAGACCTACAGCCAGTGTTACAGTGGATGGAGCAGCACCACAGACCTACAGCCAGTGTTACGGTGAATGGAGGAGCAGCACCACAGACCTACAGCCAGTGTTACAGTGGATGGAGCAGCACCACAGACCTACAGCCAGTGTTACAGTGGATGGAGCAGCATCACAGACCTACAGCTAGGGTTACAGTGGATGGAGGAGCACCACAGACCTACAGCCAGTGTTACAGTGGATGGAGCAGCACCACAGACCTACAGCCAGTGTTACAGTGGATGGAGAAACACCACAGACCTACAGCCAGTGTTACAGTGGATGGAGAAACACCACAGACCTACAGCCAGTGTTACAGTGGATGGAGAAACACCACAGACCTACAGCCAGTGTTACAGTGGATGGAGGAGCAGCACCACAGACCTACAGCCAGTGTTACAGTGGATGGAGCAGCACCACAGACCTACAGCCAGTGTTACAGTGGATGGAGGAGCAGCACCACAGACCTACAGCCAGTGTTACAGTGGATGGAGCAGCACCACAGACCTACAGCCAGTGTTACAGTGGATGGAGCAGCATCACAGACCTACAGCTAGGGTTACAGTGGATGGAGGAGCACCACAGACCTACAGCCAGTGTTACAGTGGATGGAGCAGCACCACAGACCTACAGCCAGTGTTACAGTGGATGGAGCAGCATCACAGACCTACAGCCAGTGTTACAGTGGATGGAGGAGCAGCACAGACCTACAGCCAGTGTTACAGTGGATGGAGGAGCAGCACCACAGACCTACAGCCAGTGTCACAGTGAATGGAGGAGCAGCACCACAGACCTACAGCCAGTGTTACAGTGGATGGAGCAGCACCACAGACCTACAGCCAGTGTTACAGTGGATGGAGCAGCACCACAGACCTACAGCCAGTGTTAGAGTGGATGGAGGAGCACCACATACCTACAGCCAGTGTTACAGTGAATGGAGCAGCACCAACGATCTACAGCCAGTGTTACAGTGAATGGAGGAGCAGCACCACAGACCTACAGCCAGTGTCACAGTGAATGGAGGAGCAGCACCACAGACCTACAGCCAGTGTCACAGTGAATGGAGAAACACCACAGACCTACAGCCAGTGTTACAGTGGATGGAGGAGCAGCACCACAGACCTACAGTCAGTGTCACAGTGGATGGAGGAGCACCACAGACCTACAGCCAGTGTTACAGTGGATGGAGCAGCACCACAGACCTACAGCCAGTGTTACAGTGGATGGAGCAGCACCACAGACCTACATCCAGTGTTAGAGTGGATGGAGGAGCACCACAGACCTACAGCTAGTGTTACAGTGGATGGAGGAGCACCACAGACCTACAGCCAGTGTTACAGTGGATGGAGGAGCAGCAGCACAGACCCACTGCCAGTGTTACAGTGGATGGAGGAGCAGCAGCACAGACCTACAGCCAGTGTTACAGTGGATGGAGGAGCAGCAGCACAGACCTACAGCCAGTGTTACAGTGGATGGAGGAGCAGCACAGACCTACAGCGTGTTACAATGGATGGAGGAGCAGCAGCACAGACCTACAGCCAGTGTTACAGTGGATGGAGGAGCAGCACCACAGACCTACAGCCAGTGTTACAGTGGATGGAGGAGCACCACAGACCTACAGCCAGTGTTACAGTGAATGGAGCAGCACCAACGATCTACAGCCAGTGTTACAGTGAATGGAGGAGCAGCACCACAGACCTACAGCTAGGGTTACAGTGGATGGAGGAGCACCACAGACCTACAGCCAGTGTTACAGTGGATGGAGCAGCACCACAGACCTACAGCCAGTGTTACAGTGGATGGAGGAGCAGCACCACAGACCTACAGCCAGTGTTACAGTGGATGGAGGAGCAGCACCACAGACCTACAGCCAGTGTTACAGTGGATGGAGCAGCACCACAGACCTACAGCCAGTGTTACAGTGGATGGAGCAGCACCACAGACCTACAGCCAGTGTTACAGTGGATGGAGGAGCAGCACCACAGACCTACAGCCAGTGTTACAGTGGATGGAGCAGCACCACAGACCTACAGCCAGTGTTACAGTGGATGGAGCAGCATCACAGACCTACAGCTAGGGTTACAGTGGATGGAGGAGCACCACAGACCTACAGCCAGTGTTACAGTGGATGGAGCAGCACCACAGACCTACAGCCAGTGTTACAGTGGATGGAGCAGCATCACAGACCTACAGCCAGTGTTACAGTGGATGGAGGAGCAGCACAGACCTACAGCCAGTGTTACAGTGGATGGAGGAGCAGCACCACAGACCTACAGCCAGTGTCACAGTGAATGGAGGAGCAGCACCACAGACCTACAGCCAGTGTTACAGTGGATGGAGCAGCACCACAGATCTACAGCCAGTGTTACAGTGGATGGAGCAGCACCACAGACCTACAGCCAGTGTTAGAGTGGATGGAGGAGCACCACAGACCTACAGCCAGTGTTACAGTGAATGGAGCAGCACCAACGATCTACAGCCAGTGTTACAGTGAATGGAGGAGCAGCACCACAGACCTACAGCCAGTGTTACAGTGGATGGAGCAGCACCACAGACCTACAGCCAGTGTTACAGTGGATGGAGCAGCACCACAGACCTACATCCAGTGTTAGAGTGGATGGAGGAGCACCACAGACCTACAGCCAGTGTTACAGTGGATGGAGGAGCAGCAGCACAGACCCACAGCCAGTGTTACAGTGGATGGAGGAGCAGCAGCACAGACCTACAGCCAGTGTTACAGTGGATGGAGGAGCAGCAGCACAGACCTACAGCCAGTGTTACAGTGGATGGAGGAGCAGCACAGACCTACAGCGTGTTACAGTGGATGGAGGAGCAGCAGCACAGACCTACAGCCAGTGTTACAGTGGATGGAGGAGCAGCAGCACAGACCTACAGCCAGTGTTACAGTGGATGGAGGAGCAGCAGCACAGACCTACAGCCAGTGTTACAGTGGATGGAGGAGCAGCACAGACCTACAGCCAGTGTTACAGTGGATGGAGCAGCACCAAAGAACTACAGCCAGTGTTACATTGGATGGAGGAGCACCACAGACCTACAGCCAGTGTTACAGTGGATGGAGCAGCACCACAGACCTACAGCCAGTGTTACAGTGGATGGAGGAGCAGCACCACAGACCTACAGCCAGTGTTACAGTGGATGGAGGAGCAGCACAGACCTACAGCCAGTGTTACAGTGGATGGAGCAGCAGCAGCACAGACCCACAGCCAGTGTTACAGTGGATGGAGCAGCACCACAGACCTACAGCCAGTGTTACAGTGGATGGAGCAGCACCACAGACCTACAGCCAGTGTTACAGTGGATGGAGGAGCAGCAGCACAGACCTACAGCCAGTGTTACAGTGGATGGAGGAGCAGCAGCACAGACCTACAGCCAGTGTTACAGTGGATGGAGGAGCAGCAGCACAGACCTACAGCCAGTGTTACAGTGGATGGAGGAGCAGCACAGACCTACAGCCAGTGTTACAGTGGATGGAGCAGCACCAAAGAACTACAGCCAGTGTTACATTGGATGGAGGAGCACCACAGACCTACAGCCAGTGTTACAGTGGATGGAGCAGCACCACAGACCTACAGCCAGTGTTACAGTGGATGGAGGAGCAGCACCACAGACCTACAGCCAGTGTTACAGTGGATGGAGGAGCAGCACAGACTTACAGCCAGTGTTACAGTGGATGGAGCAGCAGCAGCACAGACCCACAGCCAGTGTTACAGTGGATGGAGCAGCACCACAGACCTACAGCCAGTGTTACAGTGGATGGAGCAGCACCACAGACCTACAGCCAGTGTTACAGTGGATGGAGGAGCAGCACCACAGACCTACAGCCAGTGTTACAGTGGATGGAGCAGCACCACAGACCTACAGCCAGTGTTACAGTGGATGGAGGAGCACCACAGACCTACAGCCAGTGTTACAGTGGATGGAGGAGCAGCAGCACAGACCCACAGCCAGTGTTACAGTGGATGGAGCAGCATCACAGATCTACAGCCAGTGTTACAGTGGATGGAGCAGCACCACAGACCTACAGCCAGTGTTACAGTGGATGGAGGAGCACCACAGACCTACAGCCAGTGTTACAGTGGATGGAGCAGCACCACAGACCTACAGCCAGTGTTACAGTGGATGGAGGAGCACCACAGACCTACAGCCAGTGTTACAGTGGATGGAGGAGCAGCAGCACAGACCCACAGCCAGTGTTACAGTGGATGGAGCAGCATCACAGATCTACAGCCATTGTTACAGTGGATGGAGCAGCACCACAGACCTACAGCCAGTGTTACAGTGGATGGAGGAGCACCACAGACCTCCTGCAAGTGTTACAGTGGATGGAGGAGCAGCACAGACCTACAGCCAGTGTTACAGTGGATGGAGGAGCAGCACCACAGACCTACAGCCAGTGTTACAGTGGATGGAGGAGCAGCAGCACAGACCTACAGCCAGTGTTACAGTGGATGGAGGAGCAGCACCACAGACCTACAGCCAGTGTTACAGTGGATGGAGGAGCAGCACCACAGACCTACAGCCAGTGTTACAGTGGATGGAGGAGCAGCACAGACCTACAGCCAGTGTTACAGTGGATGGAGCAGCAGCACAGACCTACAGCCAGTGTTACAGTGGATGGAGCAGCACAGACCTACAGCCAGTGTTACAGTGGATGGAGGAGCAGCAGAGGCCACCGTTGAAATAGGTGGCGGTGCTCTCACACACGACCAAAGAGCTGTGGTCAAAGTTTGAGGTTCTGTGGCTGGCTGTGAGCATGGAAGGAGCCAGCTACATGAGAGGAGAGGTGGCAGGTGGTGGTCTCCAAGCACTGCAGGAGGTTGTGCTCCAGGACG